>NC_034412.1:59360284-59383908 GCF_002078875.1 Numida meleagris | reverse complement strand
AGGAGGAGGAAGAAGAGCGCCAGGTAAAGCAGCAGGTCGAGCTCCCGCTCCATGCCGCCCGCGGCTCGGCTACCCGCTCCCGGAGCCTCCTCCCCTGGGCGGAGAGGGGCTGCCGGCGGGGTCCCGTCGCCAGCGGGCAGCTCGGCGGTGCGGGCTGCGCTGCGGGGTCTGTGGCGGGAGCGACGCTCGCTGCTTGCTCCGAGAGCGGCGGGGGGGCCGCTGCCAGGCCGAGCGTCCCACGCGCAGATAGAGTCCCCGGCTCCGAACTTGCCTGGCATCTGAAAACGTCTCTCTCCTTGAAGACGCGTAAGAACCAGCCGCTGGGCCAGGAGCGAAAGCGCCGCCACTGAAGTAGAAGGGTTCCTCTGAATTTTGACTGCTCGGTTCTGATTTTGATGACGAGTATAACTGTAATGGCCTCATCCCAATTTCTGATTTAAAACAAACAAAACAAAATAAAACAAACCCAACACAGCTGCCCTTCACTCTGTATCACTACCACGTGTCAGTCCGGTGGTAGAGGTGCTGCCCCCAGAGCCCAGGACACAGCAGAGTTAGGTCGGAGATGAGTGCAGGAGCCACCCAGGGCAGAGTGTTCAGCTCTCAGATAGGTCACTGAGGAGCTGCTGCAGCACGGCATCAACTGGCACGTCCACCACCTCTATCCCTGACTGCCTCCAGCGTGAGCACTGCCGGCCTTCAAGCCGAGTAGGCAGCTCAGATGGCACTCATGCAGCACCGGTTCCCCTAGGGACAGCGGCACCAAGTGAGAAACAATCAGATGTCTCCCAAATCAAACGCCTCCCAAATCAAACATCCAAAGCTCGCAGCCCGTGGCATCCCTCTGCTCCAGGAGGACAGGTGAGGTGAAGGGGTGGAGAGCTGTCAGCTTGCCATGCTCCTCAGAGAAAACCCTCCATGCATGTTTTGGGCACCACCTGTCTGCTTGCTTACACAACCGATCTTAGCTAAAGTCACATCCCCAGTGCTTCCGGGGATTTACAATAACCAGAACTGAAAATTAACAGAGTGAACATGGGCACTGCTGCATATATTCCAGATTTTGTCAGGACCAGAGTGAGCGTTTGAGTTCCTGAAGTAAGATGTAAAATAAATGCATCAATTTTACTTCATAAAGCCCCCCAAAATCTTAAATATGCACATGGCATCAGCGTATGTTAGAACCAATCAGGTAACCTTGTATTGAGTTACCATTTTACACTCAATCTTCATTGGACCTTTGTCACAATAGTCAATAACAATGTTTAATACACAATTTAAAGCAATTTGGGGAAATGATTATTCACCCTTTCTTGAAGTAGCAAAACTTCATTCTAACATCATTAATACTGTAACAGATATTACCTGGTGGAACAAGGAGAGCCACCGGTATCCATCACTCTCCAGTGCTTGCATATTTCTGCTCTGCATTCTCAGTCTCAATAATCCAATCTCTCCTTTTTCCGCTTATATTACCAATGAGGAACTGACCTACTCAGAACACTATTTTTTTATTAGCATTTCTTCACAAGGAATTGAGAATTAGTATCTTAGGAAAATAGGGCAGAACTAACACTTGTATTTGATATGCACAGGCCATTCATTTGATCAGGCCAGCAAGAGCTCCTGGACGACAGACACTGGCGATACAACACTTTCCAGGTGGCTGTGCTACACGGCAGCAGGTATTTCTGAAACATGCTTTTACACTTCAGCAATGACCATGCTTTAAGACACGTTTGTAAATATGAGACGCATATCCATACATCTTCAGAAACATATCTTCTGTTTTAATGGAAGGATTTAGGTGGTCCTGTGTGGAGCCAGGAGCTGGATTCGATGATCCTTACAGGTCCCTTCCAACTCAGGATATCCTATGATTCTGTGATTTTAGTATAAAGATTAATTACTGTCAGAAGAGGTTGTCCATACAGAGCAACAAAAAGACTTGTTTGAAAAAAGTGATGACTTTCAGTGCTTCAAGTAACTACATGGTCAAGATTAACTTCTGGTTGTAATAGATACAGGGAAGCTGAATAAGCAGGAGAACTAATAAAAAAAACAGCTTTTATTTCATGGTTTAACTTGCTTGTTTATTATTTACCCCGCTTAATCTGGAACAGATAGCACCTCTCCTGTAATTACATCAAGACACACTGTTCTAGCTGTGACCTATAAGCTTTTCAGAACTGGATTTCCTCTGTTGTGGGAGTGTTGATATGTGGGTAAGACACATGTAATATCAGTAAACATTTTTTGTCTTCTTTTCCCATAGGAAAATAAAATCCAAATCAATAGTCACGCTCCTTGTCGTTTATTCCGTTGAAGCTAAAAATCCAGTGTTTAACCCAATGTTTCTGGCAAGTATTATTCAAGACCAGTTTATGAGCAAGTGCTCATAAACCATTTAAATTTATTTTTGCCTACTCTATGTGAAAGTGTACAATAGTTTCACTTCATCACAGACATTTGTTATTTTTCAAAATGACCAAAAGTTGCTCTCATGCAGATTTGATGTAAAGAAGTATCAGGCTCCTTTGAATTTGAAGATGCTTCTAAAATCTTGAACAACGCAACAATCTTTATGCAGACTTGTTTTTATGTGTTCAGAGCCTTCCATGCCAGCTGTAACAATTTCAGCTTAACGTGACTCTTTAAACTTTGTAACTGCTTTCCACTATGCACTTTTATCAATAAATTCAAGAATGCAATTTGCTCAGAGTGCCAAACTGAAGTGCTTACCTCTGTGGCTCAGACTGACAAACTGCAAGATGTAGAGATGGCAGGCCTCTTGGTATTTAGCTATTGTGCTGAGACTCAAAATTGCAGATTAATTAAGCACACTTACATGGTGGCAGGACAGCACTTCAGCCATTTCAGGTCAGTCTCTGGAAAAGAGCAGAGATACAGGTGGCATCAGCAAGAAAGAAGGGATATCACTTCCTTTCCTCCAACTCTGTGGCTGGTCTAGAATCCAGCCCTGCAAATACTTCCCACTTTCCCAAAGGGACTGCAAGAGCTATGGGGTCTGAACTTTGGGTGGGACTCTTTCTTACGTGCAAAAAACTTCTTTCGTAAATCAGCAGATTATGCGAGGGCTGAAATGGCAAGAAAGTTCTGGGGGGTGCTCAAATGATCTAGCCTATGAAAGATGAGTAAAATAAACATCCAATGGGTAGATAGAACAGAAGTTATTACCAGCTTATATTCAGCTAGTACTTAAATGATTTGGTGACTGTTCCAGGACCGTTTCTGAAACAAAATGACTTTAACATATAACTACGTTCCTAAATTTTAGTTGTGCACAAGCTGTGACACCTTCCATCTAAGAAGTAAGGAACAAATGTGCTTACAACTGTGCTTCAGATAAATAACTTGTTTAAGTGTTTTTCTGGATCAGGGCCAGCATACTCAGCGCCTTGCTGCACCAAGCTGGGCAGCAGGCTGCACTGCTCAGGTTTTATTTCTGTAGGCTGCACTGCACACCATGGTTACCTACCCTCCCATTCCAGAGGAACTGCATCTAGTAAAGCTCTCAGAGGTTCTTACAAAAGCAAGTTATTGCCTCCCAGCAATTCTGTGCACTGAAATACCATATCCATCGTGTTGTGCATACATGTGTAAATGTGTACACTGGAGACAGAGGAGAGCAGGGCTTGCAGCTAGGCAGTATGGGCACATAACAGCTAAGGATACCAAGAAAAGAGAAGATCAAATATTTACTTATTTCTACAAGGCCAGAAAATGCAGTTGTTGGAAGCTTGCAGTCAAGATTCTGAGATTCAGATGCGGATTGTTTTTTTCTTCAGTTCTCAAATGTGATTTTCACTCATGGTTCTGTTTGGTAAGACAATCCAATTCAAGATCTTCTGTCTACAGAGCATTCATCTCAAATGAAGAAACACTTCTATGTGAGCATAATAGATCATTAGGCTCTTCTTATTGAGAATTCCTGTTCAGCCTGAGCACCTGTGATTTATTCACTCATTTATTTACTCCGCAGTGTAATACATTTATGGGTTTTCTTCCTGGTTTCAAATACCTACAGTATCTATTACCTGATTACAATTGTAACTGCTTTTTATTGCACAGAAACATTGAAGAAATTGTGAATTAGCTCAACTTCTATTTCATTAACCAATGATGTTGACCTTATCTCTGTGGCTTGCTTCATTTTTCCAGTGCTATATGATTTGATGCCTCCTTAACATGTGCATGAAATCTTTACCCTTCCTTACATACAGGCACAAAATCTACACAGCAGACTTTATGCAAAGATTATGGTGTGAGTCAAATGAGAAAGCCGATTTCCATCCTGCACACACCTTAGTTTCTGCACAGGAGGGATGCCAACCCCATGGAACCATCTCCAGCTCCTCCTGAAGTTCACTACTAATGCCACAGTGTAGTAATATTGAACAAGATCAATACTGGAAGCAAAAATCCACCTTGCCATTCCAACGCAGTAAAAGTAATTAGCACTTCTGGAAATGTTTCTGACAGAATGTGGATTGGTGCAATAAAACATAATACAAATGATTCACAGTACTGTTGAATGTCTTTTGTGCCACAAATGCAACTCCTTTAAAAAAACAATTTTATATAAATTGTTATAAAAACTCATTTTGAAAAAAGTTACGGTTGTGATTTGCTAAGGAACAATACTGCAACTCCTCAGTCTCTCACCCAGTTGCTCACCTCTGTTAAGAGACATGATGGCAAAGGGCACTTTGCCTGCAGCCTGACAGAGCAAAGCACAAGACAGTTAGCCTGGAGGCCCAGGATCAGAATTTTCCCTACTCTACTCCCAGGAAAAATTCTCAGCATATGCCTCTGTTGACATTTCTGTAATCAATATAAAGTAAAATGGTTTAGAAAGATCCAACAAACCCCTCCAAGGTTGTTTTTAGTAGGTTAGTAACTGAAGGAAATTTCATGAAAGATGTTTATTTTGAAACAAAAATGCTTCACAAAACTGGTTTTCATTTGACTGCCCTACTGAGTAACCACTTATTGCAAAAATTCCACTGTTCATGTAACTTGCAAGATTAGTACATTTTAGCTAATGTGAATGACTTGTTGAGCAATGCACTCATTTCCAGATTTCAATTCCTTCCCAGTGGTAGACAATATATACTCTTCAAAAAATGTTATAAGAGATCTTAAGCATTATCTTTCTCTGCAAATCCAGCAATTATAACAAAACAGTGCTAGTGAATGAGAACCAAGTAAAACTGATTCATTTATCTTTACCAAGATAAGCAAAATGCTGAATCAATAACACAGTGACAGCTAAGATACCCAAGGAAGCCTTGATATTTCCTGTTAAATATCTGAACTGCTGCATTACTCATGCATAGAACACCCATTTAAGTGTGAAATTCAACTCTATCACTTCTTCCACAGAAGCTATGAGAATTAAGCTAAGCTGAAAACTGCTTAAATTCAATTGCTTGCCCACTGTGGTTGACATCAATACAAACACTGTAGGTTCAATTTTCACACCTGGAGCACTAATACCAGTGACTCCAAATACAGCTGGTAGTAAGTACTTGAGCTATAAGTTGCACTTATTTAAACCAGTGTAAATAAAAAAGGAACTATTCCTGTGAATCAAAGACGTAAATATCAAGGTCAGATCTTTAGAGTCCATTTCTTCTGAAAACGCAGACGGTCTCACTGCTCTATTAAGAAAAATGTTATTTTTTTCCTGATAGCATTCATCAACATTACTCTTGTCTAGTGAGTTATACTTCCCCCCCCCCCCCCAAAAAAAAAAAAAAAAAAAGGAAAAGGTGGAAAGAAATAGCAAGGTAAGTTGATTTAATTTGGGCTACTTCAATAAAAGTGAAGACTACACATTGAAGAGAAGTGTATACTTCAATGTCTGTAGCATTTTAATCAACCAAGATATGACTTCTGAGAAAGACTTCCCTGCATGCAAATTTAGTCTTCCAGTGCCTGTATGGTCCAGGTACTGATACTACCTGTTATTCCATAGAAAGTGGGTGAGTTTTTTGTTGTTTTCTGTGTTCATTTTATCTTAATTTAAGCTGTCAAAATGGCACAGTAAGACCATATGTCCCACTACTTTTCATATGAAGTGTTCCATGAGGAAGTTTTCTGCTGCTTGTGAGCTGTCAGCATTCCAAACTGAATGGAGATTCTGCAATTCAGATTAGGATCTCTCCATATTGCATATCATCACCATTAACAATCCAGCTGGCTGCCAGATCAGGTCTATAGTGATGCCTGTGCAATCTCACTGATATTGTGGATTTACTGAATGGCCTTTTAAACTGAACTTAGAACCAAAATACATGCGTACATCAAGAAGTAAATCTAGTTCTTTTCTACTCAGCCACTTGAGTAGTGCAAGCCAGATAAAAATGCTTCATAGTGCTCCTATCACAAATATCATTACCTTTGAATATACACACAATTCAGATTCTGAAGAATATGATAACTTATTTAAATGAAGCACAACAACTTGACAGGATTAAACTAATAGCCTAGGTCCCCTCATAGGAGACTTGAGCAGAGAGAGATGATCCTTCCCTTTGCTCAGCACTGTGAGGCCACATCTGGAGTACTGAATCTAGCTCCAGGCTCCCCTGTACCAGAGGCACAGACATACCGGAGAGCATCTAGCACAGGACCACCCGGATGGTCAATGGTTTGGACACATGAGAAAAGGCTAGGAGAACTGGTATCATTCAGCCTGGAAAAGAAAAGGCTCAGGGAGGCTTACCAATCTGTTTAAACACCTGTTGAGAAGGAATAAAAAAGACAGAACCAGACTCTAGACAGTAGTGCCCAGTGACAGGCCAAGAACCATAGGACCCAAAGAGAAATACAGGAAATTCTATTTAAACATAAGGAAAAACCTTTCTTGCTGTGATGGTAGTCAACAGTACAATAGATTGCACAGCAAGGCTACAGAACCTCTTTGCTTGGGTATATTAAAAACCAGACTGGATACAAACACGAGCAACCTGCTTCATGTGACCCTGCAAGGGGCTGGACTTGATGAACTTCAGTATCTGGCTGGCTCACCAAGTGTAATACTATAATGTGATAGAACGCACAGCAACAAAAGTGGCATAGCAAAGTCCTAGGCTACAACAAGCAAGGATAAGCCGAAGTGCAGCACCTGTAGACACAGAAACAAAAGAAAAAAAAATCTACTTATCCTTAAAAGGCCTCAGGTACACAGGGAACTCCAGCAAGATATCCTTGCCTCTACTGCCAACCCTTAGATGAGGTCTGGGAAGGGGTGGATCCCGGCTCTACCCCTTCTGGTCACTCAGGTGCATTGCATGCAGCTGAGCTCCCCTGGGTTGGCCCTGCCTTCCCACCAGGTGCTCAGTCACTGGTTCAAGCTGTGACTCAGCATTTCTGCTACACTTATATTCTCATACATCTCTCTTAGAGAATGTAATGCATGTATCCCACTCCTAGAAAAAAATAGTTCTCAGAAGACTTAATGTTTTTTTTTTTTCAGACAAGCTAGTTATCTCTGATCTTCTAATAGAGATCAGAGATAGCTAATAGCAGAGCTAATTTGATTTAAGATGGGGATAATTTCCTAATACGCAGTAAATGGACCATGTTACAAGAAGCTGTTTTTCTAGCACTTTCCTTAAAGACAGTGAGTACAGCCATTTCACATTCATTTTCCCTAGTAGTTAGCCAAATAAAAGATCAAATTCATGATCATAATGGTATTCTGGAACACTACTATTACAACCCTACACACAGAGTAATAAAAAGGTAATAGTAGCAAAGTCTGATTACCTCATTTTTTTAGAGAGAGAACTCAAAGGCATTGCCAAGCAAAGTTCTGGTGAGAAGTAAAAAGACTCCAGGTCTCTTTTTGTACTATAAAATAAAAGAAATTTTTCACAATCCTGCTTCCCACTCATAACATGCATCAAAATGTACTCCTCATATATATACTGACAAATGCAAACTGAGAGCACACAAAAGATGTAAGAAGTATTCAAAGAAGACAAGGAATTTTGAGGGTTTAGCTAGGGTTTACTTGAACATACAAACCAAATACATCTTCAATACATCTGAATGTCTGAAATTTGTAATGAGCTTCTGTGGAAGGCTTCAGTAAAACAGAGGAAATATATCTGTGAAATAAAAGAATTTACAGTAAGTAAATTCTTACTAGAAACTTCATTTCTAGTAAGTAGAAATCTAGTAAGTAGAATTCTTAGAAACTTCACTTCTAAGTAAGTAAATTCTACTTACTAAGTAAAGTAAATGAAAGAAATTACAGTAAGTAATTTACATACTGAGCAAAAAGTTTAGATATTCAAAATGTGAAGCTTTCCATTACATCCCAGTATTTTGTAAGACTATCTTTTGTTATTCAGCTTTCTGGTAATAAGAAACAACTCAAAGTATACTCCAGTGATTTAGAAACACTAGGTGTGTATAAGCTACCCAATTGCACATCAGTTAGAAATTAGCTCTACTGATACTAACTCCTAGAAAACAATTTCCTTCTTATCAAACAATAAGTGTTCACAAGTCATCGGTACCTAAGTACTACTCATCATGTAAAAAGCTGCAGCAGTCTACGCGCAGCAAGACTTAGGGCAACTAATATGGAGCAATCTTAGTCCTACTGGAAGTGTTGCAAAACTGCCAAAATTTAAGCCCAAGAGTTTACTAGCAAATACCATCACTAAATTTAAACAAGCAATGAAAACAAACAAACAAAACCAGAGTTTCCAGCTAAGGACTGTCAGTCAAACCCCAAGGAAAATTCAGTGACCCAGAAAGTGGTGGTGAATAGAGCAAAATCCGGCTGGCGATCAGTCACTAGTGTTGTTCCCCAGAAGTCAGTACCGGGGCCCAACCTGTTTAGTAGCTTTACTGACAATCTGGACAAGGGGATTGAGTGCACCCTCAGTAAATTTGCAGATGACACCAAGCTGAGAGGCAGTGTCAATTTGCCTGACTGTCGGAAGGCCCTACAGAGGGATTTGGATGGTCTGGATCAGTGGGCTGAGGCCAGTGTTATGAGCTTCAACAAGACCAAGTGACAGGTCCTGAATTTCAGTTACAACAACTCCATGTTACACTACAGGTTTGGGGCAGAGATGCTGGAAAGCTGCATGGAAGAAAACAGATTTGGGGATGTTAGTTGACAGTCGGCTGAACATGAGCCAGCAGTATGCCAGCGGCATCCTGGCTTGTATCAGAAATAGTGCAGCAAATGGGAGCAGGGAGGTGATTGTCCCTTTGCACTCAGCCCTGGTGAGGCTGCCCCTTGAGTACTGTGTTTAGTTTTGGGCCCCTCACTACAAGAAGGATATTGAGGCCCTGGAGCATGCCCAGAGAAGGGCAATGAAGTTCGTGAGGGATGTGGAGCACAACTCTTATGGGGGGTGGCTGAGGGGGCTGGGGTTGTTCAGTCTGGAGAACAGGAGGCTCAGGGAAGACCTTATTGGTCTCTACAGCAACCCAGAAGGAGTTTGTGGTGAGGTGGAATCAGCCTCTTCTGGGTAACAGTGATAGGACAAGAAGGAATGGCCTCAAGTTGCACCAGGGGTTTGGGTTGGGTATTAGGAAAAATTTCTTCTCCAAAAGAAAGGTGGTGCATTGAAACAGGCTGCCCAGGGAGCTGGTGGAGTCACTGTCCCTGGAGGTGTTCAAGAAACAGATGGATGTGGTGCCGAGGGGACGTGATCTGGAGCAGTCACAGGGCATGGGTTGGTGGCTGGACTAAATGATCTTAGTGGTCTTTCCAACCTTAATGACTCTATGATTCTATGATAATCAGCCATATAGCAGCAATGAGAGAGACTCTTACTCCAAAGCTGCAAGTGTTAAATCATTTTGTTCCTTATGGTAAGTGTTGTACCATTTGATAAAACTATTTACTTAATTTTGTCCACAGAGCAACATGGCCTTTGCAGACTTATGCCAATATTCTTTTCGACTAAATATTTTTGATGATACTCATGTATGCTATTCTGAAAATTTAAAACCAGCACAGAAAGTCTGGCAACACTTGTCCCTGCTCACAGAAACTTCACGTTTCTGAAGTATTTTTGTTTGCACTACAATTTCTTAAGCATGTTAATAAGGTTCAGAAAGATAAAAGATATCATAATTGAGATGTCTCAACAATTCTCTGTGAGAAAAGACTGATTGTGTTCTGATAGGAAGGGTTTTGATTCCAGCTGATTTCCCTGACGGGCGGCCCGTTTGCAGGCACGCCTTCACCAAAGTAACTCGCGTCCTCCCACCGCTAGGGGGCGCCCGTTGGCTGCACCCGGTCATGAGGCGGCTCGAGGCGGGAGGTTGAAGCCCAGCGCTTGCGCACTACTTCCATCCTCCGCCGCAGTGTGCTGATGACGTAAGCACAGCGCGCTGCCAACGGGTCGAGCTCGCGCCGTGCGTGCTGCCGCGCTCCGCCATGAAGGAGACGCCGCTGTCGAACTGCGAGCGGCGCTTCTTGCTGCGCGCCATCCAGGAGAGGAAGGTGCGGCGCCGGACGCTTTTCCTTGTACCCTCCCCTGACCTCTCCCCGCGTCACGTGTGGGACAGCGCGGCCGCTCGTTGCGGCCGCCTCCGGCCCGGCGTGGTGCGGTGACCACCCCGTGTGCGTGTGTGTGTGTGTGTCTGTGTGTGTCCCCGCAGCGGCTGGACGGGCGGCAGTGCTACGACTACCGCAATGTGCGCATCTCCTTCGGGCCCGAGCGTGGCTGCTGCGTGGTGGAGCTGGGGAAGACCAGGTGGGCACGGCAGGCCCCGGGGAGCGGCCGGCTGGCGGGAGGAACGCGCGCTGCAGTCTCCGGGGATGGGGCGCCCACAGCTCTCTGGGCAGCCCGTGCCAGCGCCTCACCGTCCTCCGAGTGAAGAATGTACTTCTAGCATCTAACCTGGATCTCCCCGCTTTTACTTTAAAGCTGTTCCCCTTGTCCCGTCGCTATCAGACCGAGTAGACGGTCGGTCCCTGTCGCGTTTATAAGCTCCTCTCAAGTATTGGAAGGTTGCAGTGAGGCCTCCGTAGAGCCTTCTCTTTTTCCCCTCAGCCTGCCTTCATTGGAGAGGTGCTCCGGTCCAGTGATCATCGTCGTGGTCCTCCACTGGCCCACTCCAGCAACTACATCCTCTCTGTGCTGGGGCCCTGGGCCTGGGCACCGTACTCCAGATACCAGTTCTCCACTGTTTTGAGACTGGTTTTAATTCTACACATTAGGAGAACGTTCTGATTTCTACACGTAGTTCTTTACATTTTTTGACTAGCATTTAAATACAGGACTTGAGTGAGAAACTTGGGTTGAACATTGGGAAATGCGTCAAAAAAGCATGCACTTGGGTTTTTCTTTTGTATGTCTTTTGTTTCCACTGCTAGGTGTTTTCCTGCTAAACTTTGTAGCCTCGCCGTCTGTTTCCTTCTGCAGGGTGCTTGGGCAGGTCTCATGTGAACTTGTTCCCCCGAAGCCAAATCGGGCTACAGAAGGTATACTTTTCTGTAACCTTGAGCTCTCACCGATGGCCGCACCTGGCTTTGAGCCTGGCAGGTATGTAGCTTTCTTACAAAGTCTAAGCGAGGATGACATAGGAACCACTGTTTTGACACGCACAAGTGTGTAGGATAATCAGGTTTAATTTGGGTTAATTTTGTTTGAACAGGCAATCTGAGTTATTGGTGAAACTGAACAGACTCATAGAACGATGCCTGAGAAATTCCAAATGTATAGATACTGAGTCTCTCTGCGTTGTTGCTGGTGAAAAGGTAGGGAAAAACTTCTAATTTCAAATTATTTCATAGAATTGCCAAGGTTGGAAAAGACCCAAGATCATCCAGTCCGACCATCTGCCTACCACCAATATTTTTCCATTAAACCGTGTCCTTTACAACATCCTTACAACATCCACACGTTTCTTGAATTTAAACATATTTAACGTATTTAAACATATTTCTTGATTTTTCAACTTAAAGTCAGTTTTTCAGGTGGTCTGTCTTGTTTTGAATACTAGAAGTTTTGACGAGTATATTTTTCTCATTTTATGGGTATTTTTAACTGTCTACACAGGCTTTTGACATAGTTGGGACCTATGCACTTGAACATATTTCTTTGCAAAACAAAGCTTAAATTGTTCTTAACTGCTGTTTACTCTGTCAAAATTAACCGGCGTTTAGCGCACTGGTACCTTGAATATACCAAGGTTTTTCATTCTAACTTCTTAAGCAAATATGTGCGGAATACAAGCTGCTCCTTTTTATGATTCAAAAACTGGAAGTGTCTTGGAAAAGTGTGTAACATGATTCCACTTCTGTGGAATCATGTTACACATTACCAAGCAGTTATGCATGTTTTTCCTCAGGTCTGGCAAATTCGTGTGGACCTGCACCTGTTAAATCATGATGGTAACATTATTGATGCTGCTAGCATAGCAGGAATCGTGGCCCTGTGCCATTTTCGCAGACCAGATGTTTCTGTGCAAGGAAAAGAAGTAACAGTGGTAAGTCATACCAGGTTGCAGTAACCCTCATACTGTAGGTAGCTGTTGGTTTATAAAAGGGAGGAATTAAATACTAATGTAAGCAGATAAGCTCAAGATACTTAAAGAGTTTTAGGATATATGTGCGCCTATTCAAAATGTTAGAGGATAGTGAAGCAAGCCTGCTGAGCGTAAGATTATTTCATTTTCAATTTATGGGAATATTCCGTGTTTACCTTTAAAGTAGTAAATGGAAAGTATTGTACAAGGAGAACAAAAAGGGTTTTTTTTGTTAATATTTCGGTGACTAGCCATTTGTTTGCTTTCTATTTCTCTAAACATCTCTTGTACAGTACATCCTTTTAAAACAGAATTTCATAAATAATTGTCTTCTGGACCAATTCTTTTCTAAGTACTCTCCTGAGGAGCGTGACCCTGTGCCCCTGAGCATCCACCACATGCCTATTTGTGTCAGTTTTGCCTTCTTCCAGCAGGGGTAAGTTTTTTTTCAAGTCTTTCTTGGCAGAAACAACTTAGTGTCAGTTCTGCAAAATTGTTGTTACATAAAGTTGTGAATACTCATGCTGACAGAAAGATTTCTTAACACATTCATATGTGTTCTGCACAGTGTGTAAGTAGCTAGCAGCTTTCACAGATGTGCAGAGAATTTTACTGGGGGAGTCAAGGTCAGCCTCAAACTTCTGTTGTCATCTTATGTTAAAAACCTGGTTCTAGGACATATTTGTTGGTGGATCCAAATGAACGAGAGGAACGTGTAATGGATGGCCTCCTTGTAATTGCCATGAATAAACATCGTGAAATTTGTACCATCCAGTCCAGTGGAGGGATTATGCTATTAAAGGATCAGGTAAATGTTTTCCTTGACCAGTGTTTCTCTCAGATGTAAAATACTTCCTGGGCTGTGATCTTGATAATGTAATATTCTTAATGTTTTGAAGCTAAGAAAACAATTACCTGTCTGATTTCATTGGAAAAGATTAAGTATTTTTGGACACAGCAGAAGAGCGTGCTGCTCTGAATTGTGCTGGAGAAGAGAGATAGAAAAGGAACATTGATATGCACCTTTTTTCTTTATGATTTGGCTGTAAATGAACTCAGACTGTGCTTCCATGAACAGATGGGTATTAACCTGTTGCACCATCTCATCTTGTACTTAGATACCAGCTTTTAAGTATCTATTACTCCTATGGTCTGTTCTACGGTTCTCTTTTAAAAAGCCTTGTTTTCATGATTCTAAACTGTTATTGTATATGTAACAGGTTCTGAGATGCAGTAAAATAACAGCTGTTAAGGTTGCAGAAATAACAGAACTAATTCAGAAAGCTTTGGAGAACGACCAGAAAGTTAGGTGAGTTTTTTGGGAAAGGAAAATAATTTAAAAGTTAATGCCAGTTTGTAATAAGAACAGCAAGTTGTTTCTGTTTGTAATCATTTAAAATAGCAAGTATTTCCATACTTGAACTTGAAATATTCATAAATGTGAAATATCCTGAAATAATGCCTGTTGTTGAATGACTAGGAAAGAAGGTGGGAAGTTTGGCTTCGCAGAATCTATACCAAATCAAAAGATCACTGCCTTCAAAATGGACAGTGCTCCTGTAGATACCAACAATGTGGAAGAACAAGCAGAAGAAATCATAACTAAAGCTGACCCTCCTTCAGAAGTGTATGTTTTCTATTTATTATTTCAGGGGAAAAAAAAAAAAGTCTTCTCGCTATCTGCATTAGCCCTACTAGAAGCTACTAGAACACCCAAGCTATCTGATGGCTCAGGGTAGCTTCATAGCCTTCAGAGGAAACATCAACGTTACATTGATTTTTGGCTCTAGCTGCTTTTAGCTACCTTAATTCTTAACATAAAGTGCAAAACAGGGCTGAAGTAACTGGTTGTTACATTATTTGGAGAAGGAGTACTCTTTCCTAACTCTCATTGAAGGCCGGGGGAGAAAAGTTACTGCTAAAAATCAACTATTTTGCCTTAAGGATACAACGGAATTACTAGCTAACTCCAAGATTTTCGTAACTTAACAGTTTTGCCAAACCAATATTGCACACTCCCGGCACAGCGCAAATTGGGGAAGGAATAGAGAATGCCTGGGGAGACCTTGAAGATTCTGAGAGGGAAGAAGCAGCAGAGGACGAAGGTGAAAGCAGCGCCACTGCTTTTGAATGCCAGAGAATAGAAACAGAGGATACAAGTATGCTGAGTGAAGCTAAAGGTATTTATCTTGATACCACATACGTTTAGTTACATCACTTTAAGTGCAAATTGTTATAGGATGAAAGAACCATTGTAGCCACTTTCAAAAGGAAAGTTATACTCGTTTGGTATTTTCACTTCACCTATACATCTGCTTTCTCCAAAAGAAAGCTTGTTTTCTGTAGTATATTGAAGAGCTCCAGATTAAGCACTAGTAGTTGTAAGCCCGTCTTTCCACTTCTGAGCATCTCTTTAAAACTGCTGCAGTTTCTGGTCACAGAAGGTGTTCGTACAAATTGGATCAGTATGTGGGTTTGTGTTTTTAATTGTTTTTTTTTTTTTTTTTCTAGATGAACCTATTGTACTGTCTGACAGTGAAGAGGAAGAAGTTGTCATTCTGGAACCACAGGAAGTACCGAAGAAAACAAGGTAAACATCATGTGAAATTAAGGGGGGGGGAAGGAGTTGGTAAGGGATACTTGACAACAGGACCTTCACGGCCTGTGCTCAGAACTTTGCCAATGCCAAGAAGGGCCTTGGTTGATCAAGAGGATTATAAAGCAGTGAGGAAGCCAACATCTGTGCTAGTTTGCTCCTCTCTGCGAAGGCCAGTCATTGTGGCTGATCTTCAGCTATTTGAGATGGTTACAGATCACAGAATCATCAAAAGGATTGGGTTAGAAGGGACCTTAAAAATCATCTAGGTCCAACCCCCTGCCCTGGGCAGGGTTGTCACTCACTAGATGAAGTTGCCTAGGGCCCTATCCAACCTGGCCGCCTCCAGTTCAGGCAGTCATCTTTCAATAAAATGAGGAGTGATGGGGTAAGAAGTTAGTGTGTTTTCCTTAAAAATCCACTGGTCCAGCTCCATAGCAGCAGTGCTGGCTGGGGCACAGCCCCACCACACTGAGCACCTGTGAGACCTGCACCTGCCTGAGGGTGGTGCAACCACAGGGGCACGAGGCCTCCGGTGCTCTTCAGATATTTGACTTGCCTTAAACACTCCAAACGGAATGAGATCATAAAGGTGAATTTGAATGAGCTGCTACATTACAGCTAATCTTAAGTTTTATCTCAAGGAAGTTCGTTTCACTGTTGTATCCTTACTTTAGCCATGTATTTAGAGTCCTTTCTAGAAACTGAACTTTGCACTGAGCACAGTGAGTGGTTGTCCTGTTACAGATGACAAGCCCCTGTTCTTTTGAAATAGAACTACTTAGTACAGTTATTTGATAAACAGTGTTGTTTACTCTCAGACCGCAGACCAACTTGAGACAAGAAAGTACAAGTAAGAAAGCATTTAACAAAAAGAGGAGAAAGAAGAGAACTTCTCGTTAAAGCCATCCCCTTCAGTAATGCCACAGAATGTGGCTTTTTTATTACTGAACTTGTTTTTTGTAGATAATTTTATTTCCTCCCACCCCAAATGTGGTCCTGCTTCTTTGTATATTTTATGTAATTGTTGTATACAGCTTAAAATAAAAAAGTTCATGTAAGTGAAAGTGTGGTGGCATCCATCTGCAGCGCAGAGCGCTCACGAGTCCAACACGAATGACGCATACGTGATGCATAGTTCTGCTCAGAACAAAAGAGGCTGTAGAACTTCCACAGAGAGGCAACTCATACCTCAGTAGTTTTTTGACAAGTTTAATTAAATATTACATGCACAGACATGAATTCTTCTTGAACTACATTCAAAGAATGAGACTCCAAATTTAAAATCTGGCAAAACAGAGGATGTCTCAAACCTGTCTGCTTTGTTTTGAGAACCAAGTAAATTAGAAACACGCACATATTTACAAGAGTAATGTAGGACTATTTTACATGTGACCTTAGTTTTACATGACATATAAACAGCAGAGAAGTAGCTGTCACAGATACTACTTCCCAGCATCACTTTCAGAAATGAATGGTGGACAAAAAAAAAAAAAAAAAAAAAAAATTGCTCCCAGCCAACCAAAGCTTTAAGGAAAAGCAGAAAGGGACAAACACAAAGCCCTGTTCCTCCAGGAGCTAAACCAGTGCATTTCCTTAGTGTCAGTTTTTCCCCCGGGAAGTTGCTGTAGAGCACAGAAATGAGTGAAGATTGGTTCTTCTGCAACACGCTCTGCACACAAATTGTTTATTTTTCTCCAGCATGCCTTTCAACTTTTTTAAGAACACAAATAGTAAACTTTGCCACTACTATTTATCTCCTTTTCCTGTTTAACACCTTACACCCTCCATTCCCAGAGGCTTTATTTCAAAAGGGGAGAAGGCACAGTGGATAGGCAAAACAGTAGTACAGCACAACCTGGGATTTTTTTGATCAAAATATGCAGGTGAGAGCTAGAATCTCCCCCATGTTAGCTTTAGAGAATGAGAAGGTGGAAAAGAATGTTACTGCAGCTGTCAGCAAGCACGGAGGAACACAGTCATACTAGGCAGAGATGCCAGCCTGTGACTAAGGCATTATTAAGGCTGTACAGGAAGCGATATCAGATACTAGATGCTGGAAGCAAAGCTGATGGAGCAAGGCAGAATTTGTTTTCTGTACTGTGGAACAATAAGAGCATGGCTTCCGTTCAAAACAGCAAGGGGACATTTCATTAAGCAGTAAATTAATACTATAATACTGATGTCCATTCGCTTCATTGATACCTACTCTTTGCGGAAAATAATTGGTAAGCTTCTCTAAAATTAACTCCTCTTCCACTGTTTGTGCTTCTTAGTGGTCTTGAAAGTTACCCAGCAGATGCCACAAGAAGGTGAAGGCAGAAGCCAGTTTCTCACAAAGAGCATTGTTATCTTCAAAGGATACTGACCAATGCAGCTTTTTGATTTGACCTTCCAAGGTCACCAGCTCATGTCACAACTGTGGCACACATGTTCCTGTATATACATATTCCCTCTCCTGCAAGGGTAGAGCATTTCAAATACTAAGCACTACACATGATATATTATGCAGTCTTTCCCAACTAGTTTTAGCTTTTCCAGTGGCAAGATACTGAAAGTAGACTAATTGAAGTCTACTGAAGAACACAGCAGACCAAGAAAATATCTCTTTTTTAAACGTTAGAACATGTGTAAGAGTCAAAGCACATGCTGAAATGCTTACATCATTAGCCAAAAAGCAGCCTGCATTGCATACTTTTGCCTTGACTGGATGAGCTGCTTGGCTAGATTGTTTAGTAACTTGAGTTGGTTCATGGAGGGCTCAGACACAGAGCAGGGTGGGACAGAGCAGTGAGCTTTTAGTAACTGAATCTAGATGTGTAAATGGTCTCACAGTAATGCATAGATGGCTAGATGGCAGCTTGATAGAGTGCTGCTGATTTTTAATTTTCTCCTTTTTTTTTTTTTTTAAATAGCCCACACCCACCACTTCACACACATGTAGAATTTATATTGCTAGGTGTGCAGACAACCAGTGTTGAATCAACTTCAAGTTTAAGGGGCACAGGTTTCATAGGGCAGCCCTTGCCAAAAGAATCAAAAACAATGCTGATTTAAGCCGGTATTACTACCAGGTAGTGATTTTAAGGTATTGGCAAGACTGCTAATAGCAGGTGTAAAACTTGTTTATTTGCCAACCTGGAAATGGCTCAGTTAAATTCAGCACCTCCATGCATTCACTTCTTTACATACATCAAGAACAGTAGGTACAGGGAGCATCACTCCATTTATACAGGTTGAAGGCAGACATCCATTTCATCAAATGACACTTACATGCTAGATTTTCATTTAACAATTCTAGTAACTAAGGAAAAATATGATCACTTGGTTTACATTTTTGCTGCATGCCCCAGAAGGAATCCTTCCCAAGTGAGAGGGATGTACAGAATTAGTACCATTCTGCACGTAGCCCACTCACACCAGAAGACATTGTTTCCTCTCCAGGGCACAGAGCAGTAGTTCACTCTCCTGCAGTATAATCGTTCTACCACCCCTAAAGAGGTAAGCAGGCTGTAGGTTTATTTACTACATCGTTGGGCTGTTGGGAAAGCTAAAGCATTAGTGGGAACTCCATGGGTTTAAAATTAGTATCAGTTTTACACTTTGACTAGAAAATAACTATAGTAAGACCACTTTCTGTGTGTAGTTTACTAGTTTCAGCTGTGCAGTTCCTGCAGCAGAGCATTGAACCTTTAATGATGAAGAGCTGGCAATCCATTAAAGAGAAATCAGGGCTTCCAGTAACCGGCACATCCCAGAGAGTGTCACAAAAGTCAATTTCAGCAAGGTGTTCTCCTCATAGCAATACAGTTTCTTCCAGTATTATAGCTGTTGAGCCATACTAAGTCCCCCTAATCTAAGCCGAGTATAAAAATGCTACAAATACCACTGTGGAGTTCAAGTCTCTCTTACTTGGAAGGTGAAAAAGCCCTGTGATAATAATGCACTGCTAGTATTACTGTTAAGTCTATAATTAGATAAGCAGTCTCAGACTTCACTTGGTCTGCATGGTTAATTCCGTGCTTCAAGAGAACATTCTTATAAAAACATAGCTACATATTTTAAGAAGATTCCATGTACAAAAGATTTACATTAAAACCACATAAAACTAACTTCAGAATTAAGCTCATATAAACCTGCATTAATATTCTGAGTAATCACACCTAGAACTTTGAACCATGTTTAAAAACTGTACATCATTTCCTTGTAATATACATCTACCTATTTAAAAGATAAGTCTCTTGATTATTACAAATCTAGTGTCTCTGGTGGGTCAATAAGCGATACTGCATGGTACCTAGAGAAGGGAAGAAAAAAAAAAAGATGCAAGATGTAATCTTGCTCAAGTGCTCTCTGCTGTAAAAAGGAACACGGATACTGCAGTAAAGCACATTCCTTACAAGGCACAGCCAGCTGGAAATATTTTGGAGCTTGTCAGCCACCATGCCAACACGGAATTTTTGAAGCATTACATCCACTCTCCAGCCTAGCAATGGTAGGAATTTCGAGTCAATTCCTCCAGTTTCTACCTGACGGTTCAAGCAGGGGTTTGGGTAGCGACGGCAGGCCCGCTGAACATGAAACGTTGTTCAACAAAGCACTGTGCAAGGATCTTGAGGGTCTCTTCAATCATTTCACTTACACCGCTTTGGTGCGGCTTCAGACTCCTCCCAAGTTAACCCACCCAGCCCCAGTTAAGCTCAGGCATAACAGACCAGCTTACCACACGTCTCTGTAGATACTTACTTTGTGCTCTTGTACTTTTCCCTTATGGACTGTTGCGTGTGTTGTGCTGCTTTGAGGTAGGTCTTGTGAAGGTCCATGAGGCAAGGCTTAATGTGTTCAAGGGTGTAGCCTGTCACTTTGCACAGAGATTCAGGCTGAGGAAAAAGCAAAAAAGGAGGAACACTGAAACACGTTTATGTCACTCTGGTGGAGGTTTTCAAGCTTCCTGTTGAAACTGTGTTGTCCCAGCATGCTGGCAGTCTTATTATCTCAAGCGCAAAGCAACTTAATAATCACTGCCCAGATTTTAACTGTTCCCGTGAATCTGCAGGAATCCGAGAACTATTGTATTCTTTACAGGGCAGAAGTATTCCTTGCCCTTGCCTCCATATCAGCTCTCTGCCCACTCCCTCGTCCCACCTGAGCTGTTTACAGCTTTGAGGAGGATGAATAGAACACACTGCAACCATAGACGCCTCTGCCTTCCCAAAAAATGTACACCCCTATCTTTCAAATACTGCAGCCCCTCATTAACAGCTTACTGGTATGGAAGGGATGCCAGCTCCTGCAGCCCAAAACTCAGTAGCGTAGGCCTCAGCATTCAGAACTTGCTATGAATACACTAAGCATGCATAAAGGTATGCAAAGGCTCAAGTTTTAGCGTTACATACCCAAGTTTGTCCAGTGATTGTATAGCCTGCTAGATGAAATGCTGCAGCAGCAATAACTGATGGCAAGTATTTCAAGTAAGGATCAGCATCAATTAGAGTCAGCTCTCCAAGATACTGCAAGGGAGACAAGAGAAAGTGAATCACCTGCTTCATAAAGAAGTAGAAGAGCATTTAAGCAGCTTCACTGAGACAGTAATTTCAGCTTCCAATCCTGCCATCAATTGCAGAAACAGCTTTTAGCAGCTCCCACTTACACTTGGCCCACAGATTTGTTCCTTTGGATTAATGCCGATACTCCTCAAGACAAAGTTTACACATATTAAAGCAGGCAATGGCACAGAAAACTTGAAAGCATGCTATACCACCACTTGTGACTCTGAGAGTCACAGAACAGCAACAGAACACGAGAAGTATACCCCCTAATATTTCTCTTTTAGCATCTACTGTTAGCTAGCATCCAGCACTGTTGTCATGCATGCTTTTTCAACGTATTTCATCTTTAGAGGCATCTAAAATCAAGAAGGAAGAATTATTGGTCTGACCTTTGCACAATGAGACGAAGGCTTTCATTTAGGAACTCTGATAGCTGCAAAACAGTTAGGCTTTAAGATAACTTCAGCTGAGACACTGTCTGTGCTCTGCTGAGAAACTGACCTCTGGAGGTAGAGCTCAGTGCTTGTTGAGGGGAAAAACAAAAATCCTTTCTGCCAAAGTGAGCGGGCAGGTGCACGTGTGGCAATTTTAGACGGGAACAAGGGAAATACCCAGCAGAGAAACTCCAAACTAAAATTCAGCAGTCGGGCCTGCTTTGAGTAAGCATTCATGCTGAGACGGGCCAAGTACTAGACTGCAACAGTAATGGAATATCTCAAATAGCAGCAATGAGACCGCTGTTTTCAGAAGTACAGAACTGCTTCTAGAGGCTGCCAGATGTCTCCCAGAGAGATTACACATTTGAATATACTAGGATATGGGAAAGTCCAGCCTAAGAAGTCCTTTACCTCGTCTATATAAATTGAGCTCTTGTAAGGTGCGTTCATAATGACAGAACCCTACCATTCCACAGACTGAGCTAGTAAGCCTTACCATCGATAAGCTCTCGACTTTAGCATTTGTCTGCTGATGCAGGAAATACTGAGTGAGGAACTGGTTGATCGTCGGAGCTGCCAAATCAAATGACAAAACCTTCAAAATTAAGTGCTCCATCCTCAGAACTTGCTTCTTGTTATAGGTGTCATCTGTGATGTAGACAAACTCTGCTACTTCAGGGGGGTAGATTTCCTCAAACTTCCTGCCATGAGAAACATAAGCAAATAGTTAGGGTCTAGAGAATCAGGTAACCAGCAACGCTTTGTAAAAACCAGCATGCTAAATTACGTTCTGACTTCCAAAGTAGCTGGATACAGTGACTGAGCAAGCTCACTGCACTCGGTTTGGAAGGTCTTGAATCACCCGAATTTGGAGTTCCAACGGTGTAATTTTGGGACTAAATAATCTGGGACTTGAGAGTTACAGGAATTCCAGAAGAAAACCAAGCCGTCTCTTCATACACTTTCTTACTATTGCCTTAATTACTGTAGAGAAGCCTTTCACTCCTGTATCTGGAAATCCTCACATCAGGCCAATCTACAAAGACAGCCTAGAATCTCACTCACAGGGTTTCACGTGAGCTGCTAAGCTTTTATATTTTTTATACATTTTAACCTATTACGAAGGCCTTGCTAGACAAAACGACTACAGGTTATCTTGTGATAGTTGTGTGATTTCCATCAATATAAAACCAGCAGGTGGAATTTTCAATTAAGAAATTTCACTTACGATGCAAGAAGCATAGCCGCAGTACCCACAAGCTGAAGCTTTCCTCTCAAAACAGACATCGAAGAAAGAAACCTGTCAATGTAATTTACAGCTAAGTGCAGAGTTTCATTCTGTAGTTTGTACTCTTCTCCAACTTCCACCAGCCAGTCCACCAGAATAGCCCGCATGTTGTTGGTGATGTCAGGCTGCTTCTTCATGTAGCCTATTTTAGGCTTGCATTTTACCTGCAGGTTCAGATGACAGACAAGACTGAGTTTGGACTAGGTGCCCGTAGAGAAGCAGCCACTTATACTCCATTTACCATATCTAGAACGTTTTTAACAGGTCAGAAGTAAGCAATGGTAAATCTGGACTGAGAAACTTATATTTGCGTCATCTTCTTTCCAGGTTGTGCTCAGCGCAGAGCACAGCCAACTTCCCAGCAGGAAGCAAAGGAACTTACTTATTTCTAGCGAGCTTTACTTCAGTCACTGTAGCTAGCTGTAACTAGTCCTCGGATGCACTCAGCCCAAAACACGCCCCTCATGCAAACAAGAGAGCAGGTGGCATCTCACCTCCATTTCCCTAAGGTACGTGTGGATATCGGTGATGTAATCTGGCACATTGTTAACGTTTGGTCTTCTCTCTTCCGGTTCCGAAGTTATCGAGATATCCATGATACTTGGGGAATCTGAGGGGAAGGCAACAGCCGCGTTAGCACGGGGCCCGGCAGAACCCCCTGCAGCTGGCACAATGCCGCTGGGGTCCCGCCAGCCGGCCGGCGGCGGCCACGCGGGGGGCTGAGCAGGCCCGGGGAAGCCGCGGCATCGCTCAAGAAGGAAGCGGCCCGCGCCCCGCGCTCCCCGCTAAGAAGAAAGGGCCGGGGAGCCCCTTCCCGGCCGCGACGCCCGCCCGAACCCCGTTCCGCAGCCGCAGGCCGCGGCCCGCCGCCGGCGCCGCATTCCGCACGCTGGGCCCTCGCCCCGGGCGCCGAGGGGGCAGGGCCGCCGCTTACCGAGGCTGAGCTCCATGGCGTTGCCCAGGGGCGCCAGGGGCCGCCGCTCCCCCACGGTCCCGAGGGCGGCCCGCAGCCCCAGCGCGTCCGCCGCCTCCTCATCCCGCTCCTTCTTTCTCTGGGGCCGCCGCCGCTCCTCTTCGGGCTCGTCCACGTAGACGCTGAAGGGCTGGTGCCGCCCCGCCGCCGCGCCGTGGCCCTCCCCGTTCCGCGCCGCCTGCGGGAGCGGTCCGTCAGCGCGCCGTGACAGCCGCCCTGACAGCTGCCCGCCGCCCCAAGATGG
>NC_034412.1:59299734-59360219 GCF_002078875.1 Numida meleagris | reverse complement strand
GGCCGCCCCGCAGCAGCCCCAACGCCACGCGGGTGCCGGCGGCGGGCGGCGGGGCTTTGGCGGCCGGGGGGACGTTCTCCTGGTTCTCCTGCTCCGCCAGCATGGCGGCGGCCGCGGGAGGAGGAGCGGGTAAGGGGAAAGGGAAAGGGCCGGGGGCGGCCGCGGAGCGCGGGGGCGCAGGCGCGGATGGGCGGCTCGTGCCGGGGTCCCGCCGCCGCGGAGTCTCGCGCCGCGGCGCCGCTCTCGCCGTTCGAGCAGCCCGCGACTATTGAATCGCCCAATGAGCGGCGGCGGCCCAAGGCGCGTCACGAGGGGCCGAAGCGCCGCACCGCGCTTGCGCCGCGCCCCCGCGCGCCTGTGACCCCGCCCCTCCCAGCCGCAGCCCCCGGCCCGGCAACCGCGCAGCCGCACCGCACTCCTCCGGCTCAACTTGGATTAAAAGTTTAATTAAGCTTTAATTAAAACCCACAGCTCGGAGTTTCAGGCGTACAGGCTTCTAAACGTGCTTATAAAACACAGTTCTTACATTCCTAGCCCCCTGCTCTTTGTGCATAGTCTTTAACAGTACTGAAAATACATTTTGGAAAAAGGCTGTGCGGTGGTTACAGCTGCTTCTGAGATGTAAAGATTATCTGTGTGCGTAGGAATGTGTATGCAGACTTCACCCGGGAACAACCTGTATGAACTGGAAGTGACTGCTGCACTCAGAACGGCAATACCTATCACACAGAGGAACTGGCATTACAAAAATGTCCTCCAAAAGAGGACTTTTCCTTCCAACAAAACCAGCTGTATTAACCACCTTGATTTAACCCAACAAAGAAACAAACCAAAGAAGTACAGAAAGAGCAATGTACGGTCTCTCATCATCGCTTCCCACTCAGGCTGCAGCCTCAAAGAAAGCGATCAGCCGGTCCTGCTCGCAGCCATCCAGCAGCTCCAGGAGGAGAGGAACTTTGCTCTTCACATTGGTGCCTCTAAATTTAAATTTATCTATGAAGAGATCTGTGATCATACCTGCAAAGGTAAAATTCCAAGACTTACACTCGGCCCTATTTTCAGTACAAGATATCTCTGCTTTGAGCGCCTTGCTGTTGTGTACCAACTACTCCAGCTTGTCCTGGCTTTAGAGACTTTTTAAACTGCATGTTTTAAACAACCGTTTTCTTTGAAATAATCCCAAACTGATGTCATGTTACAACAGCCCACCAGCCAGCTTGATTTCCACGTGGATATTTCTGCCTCGCATGTACCTATCTCTGAACCACTCAAGAGAAAGGAGCTGACCTCACAGAGTAGGCACAGTACCAACATGGGATCCTTAAAGTAGGGGACTGGCAGGGAGTCCCTGAGCTGAAAGCCCCACGGGGAACACTGGAGGTTACAGAATTTCCTTTGCTAAATTACATATTCTCCTAAGATTCTCCCCTTCCACCCCATGTGTATTTTTCTGTTATTTTGTAACACTTCACCACTGGCAACTTCATCAGTCATGCACACATTCTTAACTGCCACCCTGAATCGTTTCCCTTAATCTTGTCAAAAAAGACAGGCATCGTACAAATTTAAAAAGCTACTGAGTAAAAGGTACAGAAGTTCTGGAGCTACTGAGGTGTACCTAATTATCAAATTATTTCAGCTCTACTAACGCTGACTTCATAACTACTTCAGTGGCGTCCAGGGTGCACCCTCTGAGCATTAATTTGCAGTTAGGACAAAAAGTTTAACTGATAACAAACCATAAAGTCTCTCAAGATGTGCAGGTTGTTTCTTGTATTCCTCAAGCAGTTGATCTGCCTCTTTCAAAATACTGCGGTATTCTGGCACCAAGAAGTCCACGTTTCCTTCTTGAACTTGTAATTCCTCAAAGATATTTTAAATAATCAAAATCAAAGGCAGTTAAGTAGCTTAAGAACATAAAAGTAAAAAGAAATTAAGCTTGGGTTTGACAGGAGGAAGTACTTCAGAGGCAAGACAATCCCCTTCTAAACTAGCAAGAGTTATTTTCAAAGAGCCTCATCTTCTAGGTCTTCTAACAAAATGTCAGATGTTACTTGTCACTTCATACACTAGATTTACAAAATCCTGTGTATTCCAGCTTCTGGCTCTGAGTACTGCCAAACAGGATCACTCCACAGCTCAGCCCTTACAGAATGAATCCTAATGAAGGCTCCAAGCCTTCACCATACTTCAGTTTCAGAATAAGTAAATTCCTAGAAAGCGTAATACATTAACAGCCTGAACATAATAGGAAATTCTGGAGGTATCGCTGAACTTGTGACAGCAAAATGTTTTACAGACTCCTAAAATGTTCCCATCTACTGTCAGATCACTTTAAGATGGTCAATACGGTGGCAGTCCTTCCACAACCCACAGCAATCCTGTTCTTTCCTAGGCTAGTGGTAATTATGTCATGCACCCTGAGTCTGCTGTGATCATGGCTTTCATCAGTTACCAGATTATTTTACTATTAATAAGATAGTATCCAAAGGATACTGAAGGATACTTAAAAATTTTGCAAAAAATGTTTGTCAAAATTGCTTGACACAAGTTTTGCTGATTGAAAAAATAGCCCAAAAGGAACACTAAGCAATTCCTCCAAGATGTGCAATGTCACTATCATTTCACAAGTGTAACGTGCATTAAGAATAAATCCTCTATTATTTTGTATATTCCCAGTTTATCAAATCAAGCTTGAGTAAAATACTTGTAGCGATATTAAAATACACGCTGTGCTCGCTGGCAGTCAGTTTTTCTGCTGATGAAAGAGATCCAAAACCTAGCATTTGATTCCACCAAAGGGCAAGAAAGAATTGGCTGTCCATTTTCATCCCCCCTCTTCCCTCCAGAAAACACACCAAAAGATTACAGCAGGTTTCGGATTATAAAATCCTGGTTGCTGGAGAAATCCAAGAACTCACAGAAGCCGCCAAAGTGGCACCTCCCAGAGATTAACCACTGAGGAAAATATTAGGCAGAGATTAATAATGAATAGAGAAGCTTCAGAAACAATGATGCACTGGGATGACATTCCGAAGCAAGGAAGTCTTATCTGGCATGGACCATCATCTCTAGAGCTAAAGAACTTTTAAAGGTTAGTGCAGAGAGATGAAGATGGAACTGGAAAATAATAGCAGGCAGAAAGAACGTTAGATGACAAAGCTGGCTGCCTTATACCGTTTAATTTAGGCATCCTCAAAATCAATCAGTAATCCCACATTAGTCAATAATTATATAGCACCAATAGGAATTTACTTCAAGAAGGCTGTCTCCTGGATAATTGAAGTGCATGCCCTGGGAACAGAAACACAACAGATACCGGTACGACATGCCTCTGACTTGAGCCACAACAGTTTGATATCTAACAATACAATCCCTACAAAAGTCCTTCCATGGGAGCTCAGATACTTACTCTCAAAGCATCTATTAAGTGAACCTTCTTGGCCAACAGCTGCTGATACTCTAATTTGGGGTGGATGAGCTTTAATGTATGCCTCACAGACTCTTCATTTATATCTAGTAGGGAATCAGAAAACAAAACAAAACACAAAAAACCCACACCCCAACAAACAAATGAGCAATATATATCCCATTTATGAGAATATAAAATGATGCACAGGGCAATAAAATAGACAAAGTTTTACCAAATGATATGTTGAGATTAATCTTCCTTTTAGTAGCCTCTTTGGAAAGCACATCTTTTAGGATGGATATTGTAGAAATATTGTCAGACTTGAAACATCCCTCACCTATTCTATAAAGGGAGAAAAACTTTAAGTTGAACAAACTTACAAGCACATGCAAGCATTAGATGTGTCAATGTTTTAGAATATAATACCTACAAAATAGTGCCTTCTTTGCTGAAGGAAGATAACTAATTAAGTTGTGAACAGAGTATTAATCTTAAACACATTTAATCTAAGTTGCAGCAATAGGTTTTCAGCAAAATGCTTATTCACGTTTTGTCTGCATGAATGTTAAATGCCTTTCAAGTTGTTTCCACTCCTCAGTACCAAAAAAAAAAAAAAAGGAAAGTAAAAACCAATGCACATCACAAAATAACTTGACTATATTATTTATGTTCTTCAAATTCTAGAAACAAATCGGACAGTGGAACAGTAGTATGTGCATGAAATGATACTCGCAGAGTGGTCAAGAATGAAAAAGAAAAAAACCAAGCACAGACACATAGTGCTTTAGTAATTGTATTTTACCTGTAAGTACTTTCAAGCTGGGTACCCAGGAAGGTGTTCTGAAAATAAAAGGTGACACTGTCTCCAGGTGGAGTCCTTTCGGGGACTTCAGGCAAGCAAAACACAACCCAAGAATGAATTTCAGCAAAACTGAATTGTCCTTTGAGCATCAGTGTATTCATTGGTCTATGACAGTATGAAAGTTAAAAATAAAAAAAAAAAATCATTATTAGTTCCAAGGGATGGGCACTGATAGTGCATTGGTAATCCATATGAGGAAAAAAAAAAGTTTAGTTCCAAGTAGTTGTCGTCTTTTTTTTTTTTCCTCAATCAACTCTGTGCATGAAGTCAGGTATCTTGCTAAGTAGCTGCACAGCACAGATTACTGCTAGTTTTCCATGTTCCTAAACAAAAACCTATTTGTACATTCAGCTTTTATCTCATAGAGGGCATGTCAGAACTGGATAAGAAACTGAACGTGTTTGACATACCATTTCAAGTTGCTAAACCTGAAAAGTAGCTAAAAACACAGGAAACATGGCTAAGCCTCAACAGTTCCTCATCCTGTAAACCACAGACATTTATTTCAAGAATGAGGCAGAAAAAAATAGAACACATTTGTATTTGGCCTTCAATTCCTTCAACTCTTCAGTATTGTTTTAATGCAAGCAACATCAGATGTTAATTGAGGACAGAATAATCAAGTAGAAATTGCATAAAATAGTAGATTTCAAATACAGAGATAAGGAATAAAAGTCTTGGCTCAATTTTCGAGTCAAATTAGCTATGGGAAAGAATTACGTTGAAGGGGTGGAGGGGGGGGACTGAGGCTGAAACTGAAAAGACTGCGGTTACTATCACAGCAGAGTCTCCTTTCTACCACACCCTCAGCTTTGTTAATACATTGGATTGCTCTACACCCCAGGTCAGTGAATTGAAAATATGTGGATCTTGAAAACAGGTAAAAAACAGCAAGGGATGCGGGAACCTGTTAAACCTGCATTTTCTGTCAAACCTACAAAGTCCATCAAACCAAACTCATACAGGCTCAAAAATGTAGGTTAGGAATGACATACTTAAGTCTACAGAGTCAGTTTTCCAGAAGAAATAGGCTTTTTGTTGTTGTTGTTGTTGCAAATACCTGTCTTGGTCAATAGAATGAGTTCTCTGATGCAGTGAAAGGGGTTTAATTTGGTATTGATAAACTTGGCAGGTTTTTGGTTGAATTCTTGGAGTTACATACGCTTGAAGTGTCCCATATCGTCCTTCGATTGATCGAATCTGAAGGAGAAAATGCGGAAGCCACAAAAAAGAACAAGACAGGATTGAATACTGAGATTTGGAGAACCGGTTGTTAGAGGAGGCTCTCCTCTAATGTAACACAAGAAGACTTTAAAAACCCTGCACACAATCAGAAAGGAATACTAGATTCAGACTAGAAACTTCTTAGGAGACAACCAGCAATACAAACTGGATGAATCATTTACTCAGCTTAAGTGGTCAGACCAGGCCAAGCGAGATCTCTTTACAGCAAACATCCACATGACAATTTATTATGGAAAATAATTTAGAGCGCTTTACCTTAAGTTCAAGTCTTGTAGTATTTGCTTGGCATCGGTAAGTAGCAAGAAGACAGTTGCCATTTGGCTGTGAACAGCAAAAAAAGAAAAACAACACAAAACAGGTCTTCTATTAACTGAAGACACGCACTGTAAAGTTGTTGGTATTTATGCACAGTTACTTCACAAAAGTTGAAAAGAAAGTAGCTTTCAGTTCCCTTGAATATTCCAATTACTGTTAACTGTGTCAGAATTTCAAAAATTTCCCTACGTAAATAGAAATCAACTGAAGTTTCTTGTTTTCCTTAATACCACCATAAAAATTATACAGATAGAAACTCTTCACCTCAAGAAAGCATCTGTCAGCCTCGCTCATTTATCTGCAATAATTGCCTGACATCCAGAAACAAAAGGGAAATTGATAAGAAAATATAAGTGGAATTTTTTTTTAATAGTTAAATTAATGATCATGAATGGCAAGAAACTTAGAATATAAACTTAATTCCTGAAAGCTCCAGCATACATCAGTGATGTGCAAATTTTATTTTTAAAACAAAAATACTCACAGAACTGTAAAAAAGACATTATACAAGATTTTCACAATGCTAAGGTAGTTTCAAGGCTCCCATCCCACCTGCCCTTTCCGAAGAAGCATTGTAAGTAATTTGACAAGTAGTTAAGTTTATAAGTATTACATTAAAAAATGCAAACTTGACTCTCCAGACAACAGAATTTTCATGGTCTGATTTTTATGAGATACACTAAGGAAAGCATACGATGTTCTTCACCTAAATTACTCTGAAGTAAACAGATGTGATACTGACAAATTCAAACTAGAGAACATCTCTGAGCATGCCTGCAACATTCCTAATTTGTTAAGAAAAAAGCACTAGAGCAGTCACTCCCAAATCCTTTCATGCACTGCTGGCTTTGCCCTATGTCATGACTTGTCACTGACACCTAATTCTGCGAATTCTAATGAAATTGAGCTCCCCCGAATTACCAAGTAGTTTAGTTCTATGTAATATAAATTACAAATATATAAATCCAGATTCTATTTTGCATATACTGTATTGAGAGCTTTCATCATGCAATCTCTAGAAACATCATTATCTCTTTGGTTTCACTTACATCAGAATCGCAGTTGCTAAAGCTAACAACAGCAGAATTTTTATCCACATCCAGCAAGTCTACTGGGACATCACTCTGCAGAACACATGAGGAAGGAAAAATGTACAGCTTAAGCTCCTGAGTAGCTTCTAATGCATTCATCCACTGACATCAATTACTTCAATAAGGGAGAAGCAATGGTTGCTTCATCACTTACATTCAAGCGATAAAATCTTAGTAGATATGCATCTTACCCCTGAACATTTAATCCCAGATTAACATGATGATCTTTCTCTTATTCTCATACGGTGTCCTGAACTCCTGTGCGGGTGACTTACAACAGCTTTAATGTAAGATGTACAACTCTGTCTTTCAGACATGTATGAAGTATATTTATGACTGAAGCATTTATCTATTTTAACAAGGGGATTACAATGCTCATTCACAAAACCAAGGATCTTGTTAGATATTTATTAACCATTCCTTTACTTAAATTAATGCTTCTGACACAGACTACTTATTATATAGGTGTGTTTTCCATGTCATTAAAATTAAGAATAAGATCGTTATGAAAACAAGATGAAAGGGTTCCTAAATGATTAATTACTTGATTTGGTACTGCTTTTAACTTCACAGTTACTGCCTTTAACTTCACAGTTACTGCCTTACAGGCCAGGCAGTATTGTATACCTCTCTACAGAAAAAGCCATTAGTTCTAAACTCTACATTAAGTTCAAGCCTAGATCAAGTAATTTCATTATTCCTCACTTCACTAAGGAAACTGCAGATACTATAGAGCTGCAAATTACTTGTAATTTATCTCACCTGTACCAGGACAATATCTATAGCTGCTTGCACCTCCAAGATGAGACTGTAGCTAGCATCATCCTTATTTAATGTAAACTTATCATTCACGCTAAATGCAGGTACCGATGAAACAGCAGAGCTGGACTGAGAAGACTGCTGGTACTTTTCACGTTCACCAAGTACTTTCATCTGTAAGTGTTCCACTTCATTCCTAGAAAAGACAAACCAGCTATAATGTCTTCATAAAGTTAACAATAACAGCTACCATAGAAAATAAGGAAATTATGCTTCAAGGCAATCTTTCTTCACTTCTGTTCATGATTTTCCAACAAGAAGGGACTGTTAATTCCCCTTCCATACACAACACATCAAAGATAAAATACAAACTGTACCACATGACAATGCAGATTCTACTGTACTTTGACAAAGGAAATATCCATGAGTTACAAGAGGGGGCAATGTTTTCCTTCAAGAGCACCGTGTATTTTTAAAGATATGCTGGTGTCCACTTGCCTGACATCATTCGGAAGCTATACACAGCACAGGAGAAGAGAATCTCATCTTGATGAAACCAAGAAAGAAGGAAATAAGACACAACCGCTAGAAGGCAACATAGAAAAGGACTATGGGATGAGAATGCTGTTCATTTCTACTTTGAAAAGGGTTGATCCTACTTCTAGATACGCTAATGATACAGAAAATCTAACAACATAGGAAGGAAAGATGGCATTTCAGTTTGTAACACTTCAGTTCTTCCAATTAAATTTCTATCTAGTGAACTTACCTTAAGGATGAAATCTTGCTCTGCATTTCTTGACTTAATTTTAGTTCTTCGCCTGCTCCACCTTCTCTATAGCCAAGTTCCGTAGTCAGTCCTGTCAGCCAGCCTAAACGAACATACGAAGCTTATATTCCTTACAAGCTATAAATAAAAACCTTCCCTCAGTGTTTGTATGTGTGTAACGATGTTTGTTTCAGATACTGGGTAAAGAGATTTAAGACATAATTTTATCCAATCTTGAAGGATTAAGCTAGACAATGAGCTTGGAATCTCATGAGTAGGCAGACATTCTTGATTTACAAATTGGAAAACATTACTTAATCTTTTTCATGAAGCACTCTGCACAATAAACACCTCTGTACCATTTTTTAATGAGTTTCATCATAACCAGTACTACAGTTTAAAACAAAACAAAAAAAGATGTGCAGTGTGTATACAGCATAGTACAAATTGCACAGTGCATTTTGAGATGGAATGCTATCGGTTGAACTTATATATATACACGTATCTTTTTCTTTTCTTCATTCCATTTATTTATAAAAGCAAAAACTACTTGATTGTATCCTGACACCTAAGGTATGATATACAGTGAGGTACTCACTGTATACTCATATACAGTGATATACTCAGGTATCAATAGGTAAGTTAGCTCACCCAGTGAATACAGTGAGATAACATTATTATAAAATGCACTATACGATTTGACATGTCCACAGTCATTCATATTCCTCGGCTATCTACTTCAAGCACCAAGAAAGCCTAACACTGGAGCATATTCAAAAATAAAACAATCCACAGAAGTCCTGCGCTGTCAGTCTTCGAACAGAACTGTTCTGTTCTAAGCACCCTTTGACCTCATCTGCCAACACCTCCCAGCTCAGTTCAGTGCACATCCTACCAGAGTTTACCTTTGAAAACTCACAGGTGAACATGGTTACTCTTCTGTGATTTATGGATCTTTGTAGCATTCCCACAGCCACTAAAAGAAGCCACAAAGGACTTCTGCTCTAGCATTGCTCCAGTCTATCATATCAAAACAATTTGCATCAGATGAGGTATAAAAATCTTTTAGTCACCCTCAGACTACTTTAAAAAAAAAGACCCGAACACCATTACTTTTCAATAAGTGACTTAGAATTGTATCTCGGCAAAATACATAATTTTGAATTCAAGACATTTCAGTAGGCTAGTTTTCTAGCCCTGTAGATAACTTAAAGAGGGGAATATTTTGGCTCCCATCAGTTAACATACACAGTATGTTATTTATGGCCTCCAAGATACAGACCAATAGCTGAGATCCTACAGAGGGGCTGCTGAGAAACCTCACGCCAGGAAACTTTATTTTCTACTAAAAGCAAAACCAATCCCATTTAGAGCCCTATGAAGCTGAAAAGGAAGGAAATTATGACAGATTAAGGGGAAAAAAATGAGATACTGATCAATCAATATCTCAATGCTAAAACAACAACAAAGAATTCTTTTAGACATAACATGTTCATTGTGTCATCATAGTTTGGCAGCAGACTACACCAGGGAATAATCAGATGCTGTGTTAGAGTAGAACACAATGTAAATGTCTTAAAATATAGCGATATATTTTGAGTGTAGCAAATATTTTTGTAGTGTAAACATTATATTCAAATAAATATTTTCAACAAAACGTCCTAATTCTGATCATCACAAAGCTTTAAAGTGATATGAACTGCACTATTAATGCAGCCTGCTTCAGTTTTACCACATCACCATATCTAGACCTTATTGAGTAAATAATACAAAGCTTACCTGAATATGTGCACGCTAAAACTTCATCATACCCATCTTTTCCTACACAGCCACCCTGGATTGATGAAATGCTCTCTGATAAAACCTTCGAATAAATACATTCAAGCAGAGGGAAATATCACTGCACGTGTTTTAAATACTTGGGGTTTTTTTTTGGGTGGGGAGTTTTACCTACATCACAAAATATCTACATAGATGCAAAATATCTAGATCCATCAGAGTAAGCTAGCTGATGACTACCACAGCTAAATCAAGATGTTTTAACCAATGCATTCTGAATTAACTCTGCTTAACACAGGCAGTAAAAGGTGGTTTGAAGCAACACACTGAAGGAAAATACTTTTCCAGCAAGATTTACAGTCTGACTGAAGGATGAAATCATCACCACGGATCAAATCCACTACTTTATTGAGCATAATTACTTTGTCTATGAGTCGTTAAAGTCGTAACAGCTACACTTACTATTTTACATGCAAAACAAACTGCACACAACATGGTGGTTGGTGGTGGGGTTTTTTTCTCTTGTTTTGTTTTTGTTGAGAGGGAAGTACTGTACTAGGTTTCACCCAGGAGAAACTTTAGTAATAGCAGAGTCAGAGCTTTAACGTACCCTCTGCCCAATTTTGATTTTTTGCTCTAATCAAGACTACTGCACTTCCATCGCTTTGAAGTTTGTGTTGTCAACATTACAGAGCATATAAAATTAAAAACAAAACGAAAAAAATGTATTTCAGCTATAATAATCTTGTGAATGTTTGATACTTGATAATGAAGATAATGAATGTGGGCTTACATAATCATACCGAAGGACAGGATCATCTGCACTCTCAAAGCTATAGATTTCCAGCACTCCATCATCCCGGCCAACAAGTAATTCTTTAACTCCATCTCTCAGAATGTCAAAACTGTCAATACATAAGATACCTACGGAAAAAGAAGACAAACTGTCTACTTCACCTTTGCTTGTTTACGATGCGTTAATACAAAGGCCACATGAAATTACACAGAAGAGACTCTTGCTTGGATTTTAAGATTTTATTGATGCTATTTCTGGAAGAGTCCACTAGAGGGCTGAGGTCTCTCCTCTGTGCCTAAGTTTACATCTTTCCCCAGACTATTGTCTGTCCAGCTCTGCCAGCTGAAGAGGCAAGCACATTTTGTCTCCTATAGCCAAAAGAAAGCCAACTGGACTGCTGTGAATGCTGGCTCATGCGGCAGATGCAGGGTACTGATTTGCACCAGACCTGCCTTAGGTTTGTGCTGCTACACAACACATCAGTGGAAAAAACCACTCCTTGACTGAGGTCCCCCAGCTGCTGCAACAGCTAACCATGGCTAGACTGGACACAGAGTTACAGTCTGCAAGAAGGGGAAGGAAGCAAGAGAATCTGTAGAAGAATTAACATGAAAAATGAGGCGGAATTGGAATCTAACTTTTATGACTCCTTCATATTTCATATTTGGAGTTGAGACATACTACGAGGCTTTTTAACAGAGTTAAGTAATAAATTTAATTACCTCATGAAAGCTAAGAAAAAAACATATCTATTACTGCTCTTCTCCTTTAGACAAAAATAAGTACTAACACATGCTGCAGAAACAGCATACCAAGGCTACAATGGGGAAAATATTGTACTATGCCCAAACAAGTTACAACATATTATGGAGCTTTAAGGAGAGCCTTATTTCACCTTTTGACAAAATTCCTTACCCTGTTTTTTTTGTTTGTTTTTGTTTTTGTCTTGCAGTGAAGATGCTAGTCTTTAAACTGAAGGTACTTTAAGATCACTGCAAATCTGAAAAAAATCTAGCACGTAGATTTGCTTTTCATAAGTCACCAAAGTTATAAAAATCTCAAGTGATTATGTACAAATAAACTGTTTTACAAACGGCATTTCAACATCATATTGTAAAAATGAAATTATACTGAAGTACAGGAAACATCATGAACAGAAAACCCAACACAAGGCGAACTGGCTAGAATTATTTGTAAGAATGAAGGAGAATTTACGCATTAATATCACATACCAAGAAAATTAAAATACATCCCCTAAATATCTATGAATTTTATTTCCTGACAATTATATTTTAATAAAGCCTCAGCTGTGCTTGAAAACTAAAGAGGGAGATACTGAGATACATACCTCCTCTCTTTTTTTCATTTTCAATTTCCCACTTAGGTACAGAAGCAGAACCAGTAATCTGGATAAGACCCAGTTTACCATCAGAAGTTCCATACACAATTTCTTCTCCAGAATTACCTAAAAAAAATCAAGTAAATTTAGAATCATAAAAACACACCTATTTAAAAGCTTTGAAAATATTCATCCCACCAGGGGAAAAAGAAAATCCTAATGTTAGTGTCGTGTAACAGAACCGTCAGGCTTTAAAAACAAATGCCTCCTTGCTCTCCAGTTCTGCCTACAAACTTTTCATAATGCAGTACTTTAAATTTAGGAAATGACAGGCTAATTAACGGTCTTTACAGAAGAGAAAAAAATTACACATTCAGAACACACATCTAATTGTGAACGTTGTACCGCACCTTAAGCAAATAAGAACTATTTCTTGAAACTAGATCTGAACACTGTCAAATAATCTAACAGAAACTAAACTAAGCACCAGATTAACATACTAAAGGGATTTATATTAGGTTAGAGGAGATTAGCAAAAAGGATGATGAAACTATTTTAAGACTGATCCTACCACAGTCTTAGTTTATTTGAGCTCTACTCAATATTCTCATCAATCCAGACAGAAACCCATCCCAGTGCCTGAACGAGACCTCTAACAGCCCAGCTCCCATTTACACAACGAGATCACCTTACAACTCACTGCCACTGTAAGAGGCTTTCATCCAATGTGAATATTATTTAGAACTAAAACAGTCAAGTGCATCTACGTATATAGTGCATATTTATAAACAGACAGTATCTCTATACGTGTACAAATGAAAATCCAAATCAGAGCAGCTCAAAAACAAAGCAAGAGCAATCCCTACTCTGAAATCTGCCCAGTAATCTTGCCAGCATCTCAACCTAAAACTCCTGTGGTCACCCTCTCCCCAACTGTCACCTGAAATCCTACTAGCCTCACCAGTAAAAATGCTGCAACTCTGTCTCAGAAACAGATTTTCTTTGTGAAAAGGGAAACTTCAAATTTGGGATTTCTGTTACTACCAATAGGCTTTTCATCCTATTTTCCACATATAAACCTTTTCTACCAGAAAACCAGCAGCAAAAGCCCTTAATACTGCTAGAAGTGTTTTTTTTCCTCCAAATTTCCAGATAGAAATAATTTAAGCAAATATCTTCAACTTTTTTTCCCCAAAAAAGAGTTACTAGTTGTTCATCAATTCAGCTTAAGTATACAGTGCAACAAAATTCCATTCTCATCATAATACACATAGATATTTTATAAATAGAATAGGTAGTAAGATATGGTTTCACATAGTTTTCTACTACGTTTTTCAATCAGTTACAAAATCAAGAAGAAATGTAGTTACCAAATACAAGTGTTAAAATCTCAAAAACACAGCAGTACATTATTTAGTTATGTGTATATACAAAATTCTATTACCTCCATCTCCATTGTTTAGAGCAAGAACAGTAGGTGGCCCAGGAACTTCTATTTCATGCAGTAGATCAGACCCCTAAGGACAAAGAGAACTATCTTGAATGAGTTCTTGTTCAAGAGGAAAAAATACGAATAAAGATGAAATAGTTTTTTTTAATATGGATGTGCTTCATTTACACAAATTTTCTTGCATAAAACCATTTCTAAGCGAAAACAGAGTAACCTTTACATAAATAAAATATGACTTAAAAAAAAATCTTGAAATGTGTTACCACTTTAAAAAGTTATGACAAAACAATCTGAGAACATCTGACAGTAAGAAACAACTGTGTTAATGTCTGATATCACTCAGACTTGCTACAACAATAATTTTTGAATTTCCAAATATAGAATGACTTATACATTTAATTCCCTTGCATAAGCACTTTTTATTTAAAAGTGGAAAATGGAACAATTTCTTTACTTCTTCTGTCTGTGAATTCCAAACCCTAATTTTGCAAGTTCACAATCGCGATTTTCTCATTTTAAAAAAGTACCAGCATTGTAGACAGTAACACCGACAAATAAGATACACTATATTTACGTTTATTCCATAAGAATTAATCCAATACTATGGCATCAATACATAAAACAAGCAAATATTTTAACCTGTAAAACTCTGAGGACTCTATCCTGACACGCAAGTACTGGGGTAATGCAATTCACTTTATCTACAGGAAGGCAGAGAACATCATTGATTTTATCTCTTGACAGGTAGTAGTGTTTGTCTTTGCAGTCGCAGTAGTGGTTATAGATATAGCTTGCACAAAGAAAGAGATCTGCTCCTGAAATGTGCCTGAGAAAAAGAAAATACACTACTTGTAGCATTTTACCAGAATATTTGCAGTCATATCTTTTTAGGTTAGTATACATGTATGCTATTAATTGCAGGTTCCACGCATTAGCTTTTATAAGGCAAGCATCTTAAACCAAGACCATACAAAAAACAACAGAAAAAGCTTGTTTCTGATCTCCTATAGAAAGGATACAGGGACAGAAGACACTGCTAAAAACCAGTAACCCCAGCTACACTCACCTTCACACGCACTGCTGGGAAGGCCTCCAGGCCCCTCCCAAGCCCCCCCACACTCTTCCAATTGCACCGTCACTTTCTAAGTTCCTTCCTACATGCCAAGGCGCAAGCTAAAGCTAGAGCAGCACTGAGTGCTGCCTACATGCACACAATAAGGTTTAAAAAAGCCACAGAAGTACAGATTGAGAATTACTACAGGGTGACAACAAATATCAAACATTGTACACACATAGCTTTGATGTCTTCAGTGAGATTAGTTTCAAAGGAGAGGAACTGCTTCCCTCTTTTTGTGAAACCTCTGACTTCTGATCCTGTTGCCACAAAAATTTTCTCTTGGGGTGTATTAAGAGCTCCTCCCAACTCCAAGCGTGCGATTTTGGGGCCGGGCAGTGTTTTGAACACTGTCTGTAAAGAAGAAACGCAATCGCCATCATCGCTATTTTGCATGTATAGTCAACTTTTCATGCAAAGGACATTATAGCCGCTTTACAGCCTCTGGCAAAACTAAGGATGCCACAAAGTACATAAGGACAAAAAGCAAGGACAAAAAGCGTCACACTTTCAGTATGTGTTAGGGCAAAAGTTTTAAAAATCGCGTTTTTAAACGGAACGTTCACACTTACCACAGGTTCCCCCTTTTTTATGCCGAAACAGGTAATCACTCCGTCCTGATCTCCCACCACCACCTTCAAAAGCAGACCACAGCGTTACGTCATCGCACAGGTATGGGTTATAAACACCGCCCGTGCTCCGCTAACCGCAGTTCCGTACTTCGGTACGTCACGTTCCGTGAGGAGCCGGGAGGGCTCCGCGCGCCCCGCCGCCCCGTACCTTCTGGGTGGCCCGGCGGCCCGACGCGGGGAGCAGCCTCATGGTCTTCTGCGCCGTGACGCCCACCTGCCAAGGAAAGCACGACCCTCACTCACCGCGCCCGGCGCCTCGGCCCCGAGCGCGGCCGGCAGCGGCGCGGCCGGTTACCTGCAGGTAGTCCACGCGGGCCAGGCTGACCTCCATGGCGCCGCCGGGAGCCGCCCCGCAGCGCGAGTTCGGCCGGGCCCGGCCCCGAGCTGCCGTTACCCGTTACTGCGGCAACCGTCGTCCGCGGACGGCAGCGCTCCCAGCCGGCTTCCCATTGGCTGAGCCCGAAAGCGAGAGGGCGGCACCGCGGCAATCTGCGCACCGTGATTGGGCGGCGCTGCGGCGCCGTTCGTGCCGTGAGCAGCAGCCGTGGGGCCCGCCCCCATAGGGGTCGGGCGGGCAGCGGGGGTGGGTGGCGTTGCTTCGTCCTGTCGCGCTGCCGCGGGCTGAACTACCGGGACGAGGCGAAGCATCAGTAAAGTCGGAATATTTTATTTAACAATGAAGCATCTGAGGCATCGTGTAACAAAATACCGGCCCTGCACAGAGTCTGAATTTTAAAAAAATCATTTCTACCACATAAAGAGGAGCTTTGGACTGAGATCACGTTACCTTCAAAAGTTGTTACAAAAAGAACACGCAACCACCAAACCTTGCCCGTGGTAATCAATATGCTGAATTATGAAACAGCAGCTGTGGGGAAGTATGTGGACGTACCTTTGAGCTGTGCTCACCCTCACCTGCTCCTCCTCAGCTCCTACCTGGGATTAGCATCACTAGAGAGAACGTGGATCTCAAGTAATCCTCCACCACTCTCTACTTGATTTACTGTACTCTGAAAGATCGTATTCCCACCTAGCTGCTGCAAGGAGCAGAATACTACGTTGTATCTGTTAATTTTTTCTTGCAAATTCAGTGCAAACAATGTTCAGCATGTATTCATAAACCTGTTAAAATATCAGTAATTCGTATCACTACACCTTCTTAATGCATCAATGCAAAAAAAAAAGTTTGATAGTTCTTAACTTTTAGATGATTAAGATGAAGACAACAATCTTTTGGTGATGAGTTAATAAAATTTCCTATGACTAAATTCCAGAGAAGCTGTACATAAAGTTATTTAGTGCTAAAAATCTACAATACATTTTTCAAGTATGAGATACTGAAATATTATTGCCAATAAATAGTTGTGCTGTAGTCGAAGCCAAGGTTCCTTTGTTGGATCATTCACATCTCAACATATTAGGATTGAGTTTCTCGCTGAGTTTATGTATTAAAATCGCTAACTCTTCTGTCGCTTGGGACTTGTCCTCCAAAAGTTCATAGCGAAGACTGGAGATATCTTGTTTGATTTCCTTTAATTCGCCTGTATTAAGCATTGAAAGAAATAATCATTAGCAAAGTCTGTTAAACATTCATTAAATAACATCAAGTCACATTAGAGCCTATTTCAGATGATTCCCTGCTCATTGAGAACATTCATGAAAGCTGGGGGGGGAAGGGGGGGCCGAAGGCTTTACTTCTTCCTCATCCTCTATGGGATGTGAGTGTGTCCACCCCTGGACAGTAACCAAAGGTGGTTTTAAGAATCCAAACAACACTAGTGTTGTGTGCTTCACACATACACAGAACATCAAAGACTCAAAAAGCCCTCTGCATAGGTTAATGAATTAATCACCGCAACACTGCTGAACAGCTGGTAAATGTTAGTACCGCCTTGGAGAGAGAAAAGGCAAAGAGATTTGTTTCTGAAGTGATATGCCAAGATCACACAGGAAAAGTGCGGCGCAGCTGGCAAGAAAACTCACAGCTTCTGAGTCTCTCTCCTCTTCCTTACCAACATCCTTTGAATTAGAAAGAGTCAACCAATTTAAAATTGTTACAATTCAACACAAGGACAGTAACAGCATTTAAATGGAAACAATAGTCAAGCTCGGCTTGTAACAAGATACACCATGTTTTCCAGTGTAAGATACCCAGCTCACGAGCAGAAGCTTTTTAAAATACTCAAATAATGCTATTCTTCCTGCAAGTATGAGCATGTTAATTCTTGCACAGTACCCACTGCAGGAAATTAGTTGTCATATACAAAAAATATGAAATACCTAAATTCTCTAGAGATAGTTGCAGATAGGTTCAGGGGCTAGCTGCCTTCCCCAGAGTGGACTTAGGAAAGATTGGTGATATGCAATAACTGTGATGTGCATGAACCGTGTTTCCTCTGCACTTACCTGAACACATGTTGTAAACACCCAGACAGACATCAGGGAGTTAGAAAGACCTGTACACCACCCATAGTGGGGAGCTGGGATCTGTGCCTTGAGCATGCGCCGCTCACTGCTGATAGGGATGTTCCCAAGGCCCCCACAGTCCCGACATGGACACAACACTCAGGTGCATCATCTCTGAAATGATCTCTGATTGTACACTAGAACAGTGGCTGCAGTTTTCATCTTTTTTCACCATACAGTTAACTCTGTGCTGCTTTTTTTTTTTTTTAAATGATGTGCAAATTCACAGATGAGTATTCCACAAAGATTTATCAAAGAAGGGAGTATGAGTGGTTCATATTGTTGAATGCAAATTGTGTGTTCAACTGAATGAAATGGAAAGACATCCCACAGCTCTGACTCGGACTCTGGAAGCATCACTACAGTTAGTGACTTCCTCACAAACTTCTGCTGTGACTGTGGGTGCATCATGTCCATACCCTCACTTTCCATCTGTAAGTGGGGCCCATAAACTTTCTCAGTTCCACTTTTTTGATCCTACTTGTCTTTGTTGCGCATACTACCATTGCTATCTGACTTCAGTGCACGTGAAGTAGAAATAAACTCATTTTTACTGAAGGCTCCATGCACCACTGTAACACCAATTTCTAATAAATGCAACAAAAATTCTCTCTGAAATGTGAAAAAATACAGCCTCTTACCTTCATTTACTTCATCATTTTCTTTGTCAACTTGTGCTTTCAGAACGTAACGTTTTATCAGTCTTTTCATTATTTGCTGTCAGATTAAAACAGTGACATGGTTAGCATATATAACAAAACTTTATTCACTTCTCCTTCTTACACGGATGGGAAAGATATAGGCAAGTGAAAGAGCAGGCCCAGATCAAGTAGTTGCCTCATATGGGCTTTTTCTGGTGGCACGCGAAGATTCATCATTACAACAAAGCTTGTCTCTCATCCAATTAACTCTTGATTTACAGAGCACTGCAGCTGTTTGGACAGAATAGGACAGCAGGGAAATACGGAATGTTATTTTGTTACTTTTTATACAGCTAGCAGGTGGAGACAAGAAAGGTTAGCTTCCTGTCACCAATTAGCTTTGTGAGAAGACATCAGATGCACCATCAGGATTTAGAGGCATACGCACACCTAATCTCAAGATTTATTATCCCCATCATAATTGAGACAAAATTGTATTAGTTAAGGACACTGTGTTTTCTCTCTGATGCTTTGATGCCATGATTTCAAAATGTCTTTGGCACTTATGCAGCCACCTGTATAATGACAGTTATTAACACAACACAGAACTATTACCTAAGCAAGGCCTCTAAAGACACAAACCTATACCTAGAAAATGCAGCTCAGTCTGGTACAGTTATGCTGATAAGGAGCCAACTCTGGGTAACAAAGCAAGAAAGAATGCTGCAGTTTTTCTGAGTATTAACTGTGTCTGTCCTTTCTTGGCATAGGCTCCGGTGTCTTTATTCCAGCAGTTTCTCTGGAACAGGCTGCCTAGAGATGTTGTCATATCTCCATCTTTGGAGATCTTCAAACTTGCACCTGACAGACCCCACGGCATCCTCACCTAAATTAAGCAGGAGGCTGGAGCAGACGATCTCCGTGAGACCCTTCCAACCTCAATATTCTATGATTCTATAAAAACATCAAAAGTTGTTTGAAAATAATTACTCGTAAGACTGTGGCAACATACATAAAAACCACAGGCTCAGACATTTTAACTGCAGGAGCAGCAATATTTAGCTTCAGGTGTTATTGGTTATTTAATACTCAAAGTGCTGACCAGAGTCAGTTCTGTTTCACAATTTGATATTTGGAACTGTTACTCCAGGACCATTATTAATCTCTCTAGTCCAGTTAAGTTTTCTAAGAGATTCCCACGCTGTCCCTTGCTTGTTATCTTCCTTTGCCATTTTCTTCAACTACTGCTGGAGAGTTGAGAATAAGGAAAACACAGCAAAAACATTTTGTGCCACCACTAACACAATACTTTCACTATTCAAATACATAAGAAGATACTAGACAGGCAGCAGTGGGCTCAACTCATTGATAAGGGGACAAAATTCCATTTTATTTGTTGTGTATGCAGCCTTCCTACAGGGCTTTTCAAGACAAAGTGTAAGCACAGCCTTTATATGACTTTTACTATTTTATCACCATCCTGTCAGTCAGCATCATTACATACTGAAATATACTCCATTTGAAAGATGGCACTTTCTTTAGCTTTTATTTCTCTTCCTCTTCCTCCTCTTTTCTCATTTCTCCCTACCTTGCAAGTGTCCTCTACTCTGTGTCCCCAGGGACAGTTTTTTTTCCCTTTAAATTTCACTATTGATTCTGTACATCAAAGTGATCAGCAGTGAAATAATGTTGATGCTGTCAGGCTGTTAAAGCCGACATTACATTAAAATGTGTTAACTCATGTCACTTGTACTGCAGTAATCTTCATCCACACTGTCAGCAAAGCAAATGCAAGGTAATGTAATTTTACATAAGCCCTTTCTGCTGCAGACCAAACTATTAAATTATTCAAATTTGCTGCAAACAAGTATGTACATAAGTATCTGTCAGAACTGATGCTAGAAGCCTGGTGTCTAAGCACACCTAATTTAGGCTTTAAGTAGCTACAAAAATAGGTCTACTCTTTGTTAAACTCAGTTCACATGTGAAGATTTATCTGTAATAGTAATACATATCTACTTTCTAAAACACAGTGTTACCAAAATTAATGCAACTTGCCTTACAGAATTTGTACAGGTGGATTATGTACCTTTCACATTTTCACTAGGGGAACAAGAGCTCCTATTTACTCTTATTTCTGAACAGGAACTAAGACAGGAAGGTAATATCCAACAGGCTCCTCTTAATGGAGAGGAAAATTCTCATCTGCAGGAGGTTCAAATGTCACATGAGAAGAAAGGAAGAAAAAGTGATGCTAACTTTGTCAGCCCACTGAGCTTTCATAGTTCTTCCCCAGAAATCAGTGTTCAAAGTGTGCTTCTTGGATTTTCAGAACTGGGATATCAAGGAAAAAACTAAGTTTTGTTTGGATTGGCTTCTTTAAATGCTTCCAATAATCAGGCCTGAACAAGAGCAGTCTTTTTTTTTTTCCCAGTATCACCCCAGAGTTTGTTTTCTACAGGAGGTTTTGTTCATCTGGAGAAGGCAACGTGTACCTGACACAAAATTCTGCTAGTATATTCACACATTTTTATTACTCAAAACTGTGACCAGGATGTACTTGCCTGATAGCGTGTCGGCTGATTGAGAATGCTGTTAAAACTGTGTGATTCAAAAACTCGGGAGTTCGACTGAGTGAAAAGGTTTAACTAGGAAGCAATAAGAAAAAGTTAATATATGTGATAGAACTCACATTCAGAAATCAGTTCAATATTTTTTTTTCCCCTTTGGATGTCTCCATAGTCACTAAATCAGAATATTATTTCCAAAAAAAACCAACAAGATAGCCCTGATTTTATTTATTTATTTTAAAAGCTGATTATTTTATCCATCCTTTTCACTGTGCAGCTCCAAAACTGTTGTGCTCACACAGCTGAGGAAATGAGTTACACCTTGGTGGTGAGGATGAGTGGCCAGCTCAAAGCCATCCCTGCACAGTGAAAAGTGTTTTGCTAAAGTACAGTTTTCAGGAATCGTAATACAGTTGGAAAAATGGTCTTTATTCTGGATCAGCAGATTCCACCAGAAATTCATTAGGTTCCAAATAATTAATTATCTTTGTTCTAGCAGGTCAGAAACAGGAGAGAAAAAAGCCACCTTGGATAAGATGCTTTTGTGACTAAGGCCAAAGGTTTGCTACTACCAAATCAGAGACCTACTTCTTCTCTCAGATATACTAGTGTGAGTGAAGTAAAGGCCCAGCCTCCTAACGTAAATCTGTCATTAGTTTGCTGCTGTTTTCACTTAGATGCTAAGTTAATGATGTCTGACCTCTCTGGTGAGCAAAGGGAGCAAACTGAAGTCAGCCTGCATCTTGGATGCTTCCTGTAACTGACACATGTATTGTGCCTCTACTTGCATACATCCTGTCGCTTCAGTTGGGCCCTAGGTGAGGTATTTCTGCCTATTCCAGGCTGCCTGCTTTCCTGAAGGCAATCAGACATCAGCTCACCCATACTTTTTACTATAGATCAGGCCAAGATTTATCTTTGTGCACACTGCAGAAGAGTATGCCCACTCAGCCTGACTCAGAGGCTGTGGGCTACCTTTCCCAGAGAAAAAACATTTGGTTTGTAGTTCAAAAACAACTAGCTCCAACTGATCTGTGTCACTAGTGACCCACACAGGATTTTTGTTCTTTAGTGAATAACATTCTAAGTTGCTGCTGTATGATATGTCAGCACTACTCAAAGCTTTGTTCTAAAAGTGTATCTTAGGGAAAAGTGAGTAGTTAGTACCAAGATAGTGTTTTTAGCTAAACTGGTTGAAATTGACATTTTAAAAACATGTATCTTCTTTTCCTACCTACAGAAAATTAGAGAAAATATTTTCTTTACATAAAAATCAGTAGCACCAACAGCTCAAAACATCCTAGGCTCTAGAAGGAACTTATAGGAAAGATAACTGGACTTGTCATTTCTGGTAATTTACAGTAAAACAAATCAAAATTTGTTTTCTTCAGTCTTTGTAACACACAAGACCTAATTCATTAAAAAAAAAAAAAAAAAAAGGAGAGGGAGAAAGGGACCACGTGCTTCTTTTATCTGTTAGTGCTCCAGTTTGCCATATCAGGAAAACAGAGGAATTGTTACCTAATCCTCACAAGAGTGAGGTGACACTGCATTCATTAATATTTGTAAGGAACATTTAGATACTGAAACTGAGAATGTTGTGGAAGTGCTAAAGATTATGACCACCAATCCTCCCTCTTTCCTGTTGTCTTTTGTTGAGAACATACTTTTGACAGTAGGAAGTAAGGTACCACACTGACCACATTTTTCCTTTATCTGCATAGTGAAAGGAAAAGCTCTCTCCATACCCTCAGTTGTTATGGTGCTTTTTTTTTTATTTTTAATCCTCACCTAAAAGTCTTTCTAGTTCAGGCTGAAAGCATTCAGTATTTAGGTCATTGCTTGTGGGAATTATCCGCATCTTTGAACAGTCAGTTATTTTTGTTTTACCTGTGTTTTTCCAGTCATTGGACCTTGTTGTCTTAATAAAATTTGTTGCTATTATTTGCCTAAACGTACTCCATAAAACCGATCTGAATTACAGACCAGTAAATACAAATACTTGATTTATCACTGTACTATCACTGAAAGTATAGATTATACCCTAAAATTTAAAAACAAGTAAAATGCTGGAATGGAAACAATTCTTGAAAACAACAAAAAGATTTCAGTACCTACCCTCGATTTGGAATTGCCCATTCCCATTTCAATGTCCTTCTGCAGACGTCTCCTCCTGCACTTAGAAAAGTTAATGATCCTCATGATGAAATAGAAAAAAGATTTGGGGCTTGGTACAAGACTAAATGGTGGAGGTAATGTTTTTCCATCATCAAAATATGATAACCAAAGTTTAGAGCGAGCAAACTTCCACTCTACATCACTGTCGTCCTGTGTTAAGACATAAAAACAGGTATGTACTTCATTTCTAGAAATGTAAAAACTTCCTCCAAATGAAAAATCTACCCTTTCGGTTTTTACATAAATATTATTTGCGTGCTAATAAGGCGGCAAAATAGTTGTGCAAAAATGTAACTATTATATCAAGACTATTTTAACAAATGTCAGCTGCTACTTTATGTCAACATCTCATTGTCAGTACTTAGTTCAAGCATGTGAACAATTTAAACAAGTATTATTTTTGCACCGCGTTAAGGCTAACATATAAACTTGTTATTTCAAGTGGAACTTTTTTTTAATTAAGTTGCTCACATGAACATGGTACTCAAAAAAGTGATGAAGCATTTACTGGCTTCCAGGCAGACACAGATTAAAGCACTAGTACTCACAGCATTTTACATAACCATTGAAAGCAACTGATTTATAAAGGAGTACACAAAACAGAAACTTCACTGTCATGACGAAATCATATTGCAGACTGATGAACTGTATTGAAAGGCTTAATTTGGTTAATTTCAAATGCAAAAAGTTGCTTTAACATCAGTAGCTTTCTCCTGCTGAAATCCCTGACATCTCCCAGAAGTCAATGAAGTAGCATAACCAATTGTTCACTATATCCTATAACCTGCTCTGTGTGTGTGTGTGTTGAGGGGCGTGCAGTTTGTAACTCATGTTTGATTTATAAAAGCAGTTATGTTCTCCAATTTGAATTTTCCCAAATTTTTATTGGAACTGAATGCTAAGTATCCTAATTATCTTCACTTTTCAAGATACTTTGTCACCATAATGAAATTCAAATATCTCTCTTTTAATCAGCAATGCAGCCAAGAACATTGTGTGACATTCAAATATTCGTTCAAACAAGTCATTTGCCAGATATGGAGGAATCTGTATCAGTGTTTTCAGGGCATATGGCAAAGCTCAGCAAACCTATGATCAAGTCTTAATATTGTACTTAAAGCAGGAAAAAAAAAACCCAACACATTACAAACAAAGCTTTTAAACATTGCGAAGTGCAACTCAGTTGTAAGTCCTGAAGATAAACACCTATATTATACTCCAAGTACAGATGCATATAAGTGTAAGAAAGTGCATACAGTAGTAGCGTAAGGACCGAAGGGTCTAACTCCTGCACAGTTACCTAAAAAGCTTAAGGAGTGGAACTGAAAGCCAGGTTTCCATTAGAGAACACATCAAAATACATTTAAACCATATCCGAATGGTCCATCAAAGATTGAAGTGGACTATATTGAGAAAAAATGCAGTGTAAATCCTAATGACACTGGGAATGTAGTCATGTCTAAGATCTTAAGCCCAGTAGCTTTGTTTTCTGTTTCACAGCAGTCTTAATTTGAACGTTACTTTAGATTTTAAGATTTCTGCATGGATAACACCTCATCATCTGCATATACCCGCCATAAGATGAAATACGGAGCCTGTAAGATTTTGCAGCTTGGCTAGGCTGTTAGTTCTAGGACACGGTATTTTTTGTGATCTCCTTTACTGAGAATCAATACCTTGACTGCACTTCTGCATATCTAGATGCAATCATTAAAATAATTCTTAATCACACTGCCCTCTTTCAACATACCAAAAGAGAACCATTTGAGAACAGAGCCCTACCTCGATTTCTTGATATGAACTGTTGATCATAGCAATCAGCATGTTGAGCAGAACTACCACCATTGTGACATTGTATATGCCATAGAGAACATATCCAATGTTCTCAATGAACTTATGATCGTATTTCAGGACAACAGAGGTTACTTCAGACAAGCCAAATATTGACCAAAATAAGGTTTTGAAACTTTCTTCAACTCTGAGGAAGTGAGAGAAAAAAAAATAGGAAGGCATAATTACTAACTACACAAATAAATATATAATCCGTGCTTGCAGCAAGTGATAAACAATCTCAAGCAATTTGTTCATGAATCAGGTTTGTATAGAGCTGACTAAAACAAAGATATAAGGAAGTACTTTTCAACGTAAGCTCAGTTTTCTCACTGTGCTCCAACTATATACATTGTAGATAGATAATATAGGTGCAACACCAGTAAAGCATGCAAAAGAATGGTCCAGGGATTAGAAAGCTATCATATTTTCAGGTTTCAAGATAAAGGATATTCTGATTATTTTCCAGTCTAATTCTGCAGAGGGCAGACCTTCCCTATTCTAACAATGGGGCTGATGGGAAGAAAACTACTGCACTTCTTTCAACAGTTTCTGATTAAGCCTACCATTACGAATGGTGCATTCAAAAATGGGTAGCAGCAAGTTCAGCAACAAAACTCAGAATCCAAACAGATTTTAATGGGATTTGTAAAAGACTGCTGTTGAAATCAGTGGAAATCAAGCACTCAACAATATGCAGGCAGCTAAATACTAGAGGCTCTGGGTTCAGGACACAGTTCTTCTGTGCTCCTATCTTGGTCAGGGCAACCTCTGAGCTGCCAAGTCTCTGGGACAGCTGCCAGACAGCTCTGCAGACCTTCAGGGAGTGTGAGAGCAGATTACTGTGACATGGCACCAGAAAGCTTTCTGAATCTTGTGGGAAAATGACTATAGTACTCGGCCCACAGGTCAGATGTTTAACTCTTGCTTTCATCAGATAGATCAGACAGATCTGCTGGCATCAAAGGAGAGGCTTTCCATCTGGGTAATTTTGCTGCAGGCTGACTTGTCCCACCATGGGACACAACTCACTGCAATGCACAGTTCACCTCCCTGAGAACTAGGCAACCAATGCAAGCTAAGACACATAGACATTCAGTAAAATGTTGATCCTACTTTTAAAATGTGCCTTTTACTGTACTCAGTGGAAGTTACTGGAAATGACTTCTTACTCTTTGTCACTAAAAAGTGAACTGACAGCTGCATCCTAGGCAGCATAACAAAAATAAGCCATATGCATATATTGAGTTACCTCAATAAAATAATATTATTTTATAATAATTTTATATAGGAATAATATTGTTTAGTAGAATAACACAGCTGTTTAAACAATTAACTATGCTAATAAGCATTCAAATGTTAAGCATATTAGACATCTGATACAATGATACTTTTGTTACAGTATTTCATATTTTTTTAAAGAAAAGACAATGAGCTAGAGGAAAAGTCATATTCAAGTTAAGAAAAAGTCATGGAATCAGCTACAGGAAAATACGGAAGTGTTTACAGAGGTCATGTCTCCAGTAGGAAGATGGAAGGAAAGGAAGACTTCTGAATTTCACCATCCTGTGCAACTAACTCTGGTTTGAAATGCCCTTAATAATTATCACTTCCAGCACCATTTGTTTCAGGAAGTAAAATGAATACAGAAAAGAAAAAACTGGAAACTTCAAAGATCATGGGAAACCATCACATTGTGTGAAAACAGACAAAACTGTCATTGTTCTGTATTCATCCAACTAAAAAAAAGAAGTTACCACATACATTGTAAACCCAATCCAAAAGAATCCAGCGCAGCTTACGACTTGTTCAATACAGAACTAAGACAGAAATACACCATCTACATAACCTGTAAGTCCCTTTCTTGAAAAACAGAAGTGTTATTTGGAGACCTGCTTACTGACACCTAGGCTCAATCTTTCAGTTTACTATATTAACTCGACAGAGCTCAGTTGAAGATTACAATTCTAGCAATTGCTTTAACGTAATTTAGGTGAAATCAGTAATATTTCCTTGCCATCAGTTGTTCACTAGCCTGTCTGATTATCACGATATATAGGTAAAATTATTTTATAGTGAAATGACGTTTCCATTATACAAGTAGAAAAGAACTGGTTCTTTGTATTCCACTTCCTAAGATTTTATTTTAACACTAGGAGAGGGTATGTAGTTTGACAGACTGTTACCATAGTGGAAAACTGAGTTTCATAGCTGTTTTTTACTTAAACATAACTTCATACTTACGTTGTAAAGGCTGGGTTTAGCTTAGCTCCAAGGTAGTAGGAATACAGTATGAACATTCCAATCATAAATGCAAGAAATACCATAATAAAAAGGACCATAAACTTGAAGATATCTTTAACAGTCCTTCCAAGTGAAATCTGTAAGGGTCCAAAACTCTCATTTGCAGGCAGGATATATGCAATCCGAGAAAAGCTAAGAACAACAGCAATTGCATAAAGGCCTTCAGATATTATCTGAGGATCAGATGGAAGCCATTTATCTCTAGCTGGAAGATACAAAATACAGGGGTAAATATGAAGTGTTAGTCATTTATCACTATGTTTAAAAAAAATCTTGATAAGATTTGCCATGAACGTGTCTGAATTTAGTTAAAGCAAATATTTGGAGAGTCTATTCCTATTTCCTGTAAGTCACAAATGATGGATGTAAATTACATTATCTTTTGCTAGGAGAAAAATTATATTTGAAAAAAAAAAAGACATCTTCTACAGTTTGCACTTCAACCTGAACTATATAAGAATAAACAATTCTCAGTGCATTTCTTAGCATGACTGCATTATTAGCTATGTCAGTAAACACTATGCCAGGAATTTATTCCTATTTTAAGTTATATTAATGAGAAGTGAACAGTGCTGGTTGATGGGTAATTTCACTTACTATCCACACCAAGATTTTGCCATTGTTAAAAATTTGGAGTATAACCTAGTCTCCACTGAAGTCATGGAGAATTTTGCCACTGACCTCAGTGGAAGGAGGATCATTATATTTACCCACAATATTCACAGAAACAACTGTTACATACAGATTCATAAATCGTTTATTGCATAAATTACTGCATCATCTTAGCACAACACTGCTGTCTCAGTATTTGATATCAAAATACCAAGTATTTCTAAGTATGTATTTACATATGTCCATATTCAAATCACTTATATAGCAAAGTAAACAAAGCCAATTCTACTACTGTACTACACAGACATCCAAAAATATGCTAAAACACACTGTCAGAAGTAAATGCAGTCTTTATGACATTGCAAACAGAGATTCATCACATCTCTGATTACAATTTCTGCCCTGCAATAACTATTTAGTACTTCCATTATATTTGAACAGATTACTGGGTCTAGCATCCTTCCTTTATCATGAAATATTGATAGCTCTTCCCAATATGAATGACAGTATTGAACAACTGAACTAAGCAAAAAAGAAATTCTCATCAAAATTGTATCTGTTGTACATTACATTGAGAATAAAATATAGCTTGCTAATGTTTGATACCATGACAGTCAAATTTATTTCTGTGTAAACAGTTACAACAAGAGGCAGTTAAGTAACATGCAGTTATTTTGTCCTTACTTATGCCTATTGCTTGGTTTTAATATATTGGCAAACATTTGCCAAATTAGCATCATAACGATTATTGCTTAAATAGAAGAGAATGTAAAATATAGATGCACAAATGACTAAATAATGCTATGAATACAAACACATGCAAATACTCATTTTAAGGCTTCAAATCCTAAGTGTCATCCTATCAGTTTCTTCCTTATAAGATTTGTTTTGCTGAAAATTTAAACTCACCATAGGTAAAATATTCTATTTCTGGAGGAAGTGTGACCTCAGAGAGGTCACTTTCCTCTATGTAGTTGTCCACATACTGTTGTGCTTTTGTGGCCTGCAGGAATGCTAGAAGCCTTGCTGTGAAAGCAGCAATGAAAATGGACAACATCCCAAAATCCAAAACATTCCACAACTGCAAAATATATTCCCTGGGTCCTTCCAGCCACAGCTCTTTGCATTCTGACCACATCATACCTGCAACAAGAAATTTAAAAATATAGCAAAGTCAGCCATATCACTTTCGTTATAATTCCACAATTTGCAGTGTCACAGGGTTGTCATATAACTTGAGTGAGGCTGACTTGGTTTCAAACAGGATTGATCAAATGGCAAGACAGAAATAAACATGCACGGACAAAGTTCAAACATCTCCAAACAGGAGAGTATAGAGCCACAACTTTGTACTGAAAGCTTTATGGCCTAATATGCTTCACTTAAGAGAAGAAAAATGTTAAATGTGGAAAAATATTTCTCTCATTTTGTTATCCCTGTTAGGGATGACCACAAGGCACCATGCCAGGTGCACTGATCTTCCTGCCCCGACAGTTTGACATAAAGAGAGTGCTCAAGTCAGGAGATACAGGTGATTCAAAAGGCAAAGTGAGGCACCTTCGTGTAGCAGCCACAGTTATACTTCTTTTCTCTTCTGTAGCCTGAAAAAGCTGAGAATGCTACATTATCATGTGGCTACCTGATGTTTTCCTGCATAAAGAACCTGACCGATGAAAAGCTACAAGATGGCATTTTCTGCCATACAGTTTCTAACAGGCTAATATCTGATCAGGTTTCGTGATGAATACCGAGTAATGAGAACTGACTCATTAGCCCCTTGGTAGAAACAGCCATTTCTGCAAATTCTACCTAAGCAGCAATGCCACATAAGCACTGATGTATTAGCACAGTAACTCTGAGCAGTGAGAACTCCTGATCTTCTCTTACATACAGTGGCACAGTAGACTTCCTAATCCTACTTAAGTAAACCACTTCAAAGCAACATTTCTACTGTGTTCTCTTCAGCAAGTCTGTGTTCCTGTTACGAATGTCAGAATTACCAAACAGCACAGCAAAGTCATTGCAAATCAGTTTTACTCTGCACTACAAGAGGGAGCAGGCACAGAGATGCTTTCACTGGTTCTGATGTGTCACTCTGCTGTGTGGGCTTACTGTAACGATGCAGCAGCTGGAGCAAAGGTTTGAGACTTGGGCTTCTCTCCTTTCTTTTAGAGCTAATAATTGCAGACAAACAGTGATATAGAGACAAAGGGGCAATATACCTACCAAGTACCCATACCATGATCAGCATTTCTGTCCAGGTGAACTGAGTAGTCTTCACCCTAAAGATCTGCTTAGGGTAATCAGTAACAGTGACATTCGGTAGCGTTGTTATACCTTCAAATCTGTCAGAGGCATTGAACACCAGCAGGCCTAGGAAAATAATGAAGGATGCTGCATGTGCCACAAATTTCATAAATGGGCTTCGAAGAATTCTTCCAAGCTGAAAAGACAGAATGAAAGCAGTCACTTTTTTTTTCAAAGTAACAAGTTCTTATGTTGAGTATTTCACAGAAGCATCGCACTCAGTGCTCAGGACAGTCTGAAACATTTTCAAAGGGTACTCTTCCAAATGCTCTGAATTGTGATGCTTTACCATTTCAGACAAAACTCTCCCAAAAGCAGTCTCATGGAATGTGTTGTCTTGTTAGTGAACATTTACGTTATTCCACAAACTCTAGATGGCAATATTTATTGGGAAGTGCTCCAAGGAGTTACAAAGTGTACAAGGGCAGTCATATGAAGAAGTCTCTAATGCCCACGGGTTGCCAGCGTGGGGCTGGAGAATATACACTCAGAGAAGAAAGTCCCAGATAAATAGCCTGTACATGTCTACTAAAACTAATGACTATTCCATCACAGTGGACTAAGAATGAAAATATCAGAAACAATAGTTTTTTCAAATAAATTCAGCTTATGCATTCAAAATCTGCACCTGGCAGAAAGATCGAACAGCATTAAGTACAGACAGTTTTTCCACAGCTCAAGAGAGGAATGGCTACCTCTAGAAGACCACACTGGAAAGAGCAACGAGTCTGTTGCTGTCACTCGCTGTACCAAAAAGCATCTAATTCCATCAGTTCTAACATTATCCTGCAAGCCAGTGTCAAAACTGCCAAGCTGCAGTCCACCCCTCCGAGGGCGATACCACCAGTAGTCTTTGTTCAGGCAGCAAAGGTCTGATGTTGCCAATGCTGCTGCACTGTCTCCAGCCCTATGCTCAAAGAATGCAAGTATCAGTGAGGCTGCACCACAGGCAGCAGTGTGTGCACTGGCTCAAGTCTGGAGATGGTACTGAGGTTCTCCATAGGGGTTCTTTGGCGACCTCTGGGTAGGACTGCACAATTGAGTTTAACTGTCCCTTCCAGACTATTTCACCTTGGAAGGAAGGAGTTGTACCTTCAGAATACACCCCCTTCTGTGTTCTGAATGCAAGGCTTGTTCCACCTCTGCTCTAAGCATGCTAAGTTGGATGTCAAGCAGACTTCTTTGTCCTAGCTGCAGCACACCTTAATACTAAAGGTCTCTCCATCTCCTCCATGAGGAGAACATGCTGCTGCACACATAACGCCTCATCTTCATCAACATTAATATCCAGTTCTGATGTGATAAACTATCACATACATTAACAAATATTATGCAGCATCCTAAAATTGCATGTGAAGTTCTGCATTATCAGCAGCGCTGTGTACTGTGTAAGAAGAAAAAGACCGAGTTCAGCAGATGGGGAAGGGAAAGGAGCTTTCTTATTTCAAGGAATGGTTTTCCTGAAACTGGGGTCAGCTACTGTGAACTAAGCAGACCAGCACACACTGAACTGTGTTTGCTACCTGTGCAAACAATCCCAGGTTCCTTTTGTGCTCCTGACCTTTATAAAGCATTTTGAAATTACAATATCAAATAACTGATCTGAATGTACAGTACATTTATTTGACATGAGCACTGTGAAAAATGTCAGACGTTTCTGGTACTGAGAACCAAAGCTCAAGGACAAATGTCACTTTTCCATATTAGACACTACCTAAAAAAATATATTAATATGTTTCTATGACATGGAGCTGTGAGGAATATCTTCACTAAAGATAGTAACAAAGGAAATCATTCAGGAAATAATCAGAATAACAATTATATTGTATCATGAAGGTTTATCTTAAAAGAAAACACATATTTAACCACAAAAAATACTAGGTTCCCTTGCAATATGCAGGAGAGGAGCAAATTATTTTTATTTTTGAGACAAACTACAAGAAAAATATACAAATGAGTCAAACATTTCTCTGCTGCAGACTTGTTAAAAAAAGAAAACTAAAAGACCAACATTCTGCAAAAAAAGTAAATTTGCATTTTTTTGTTTTTTAATAATGTTAATGTAACTTGGAGAAATATTTTTCCTTCTGATTTAATGAAGATACATTAATGTACTTAATTTTCAGACACTTCACATGCAAAAGAATGTAAGAATTTCATTTTGAGATCACCAAGAAAGCTGGGAGCACCAGTGTATTTTCCTATCATTTTGGAAGGTAAGTCTTTACAGCTACAGTCTCTTATGAATATGCTCTAGCACATGGTTGAAAAACTGTGTTTAATTTGATTTCTATTATATGGTTCACCTGGCAAACAGACTAATAACAAATATTTTACTTAAGATTAAATTCTGCATCAGTGAAGTCAACAGATGTTCTGCTATTTGTTTATATGGAAGCAGCGTCAGATCTTAGATGCCACCAAAGGAGACCTATAGCAGAATCTTCTGGCCAACTGGGTGGTGACTTTCAAAAAAAATCCACCATACTACTGTAAGTACGAGAATGTAATTACACAGCAGAGATTGAATTTTGTGGCTTTTTTTCCCCTTAAATTTCTGTAGATCATTTACCTCACAGAAAAGGGTTTTTTTTCTTTCTATAAATTTAGCAGCATTTTCATGCTTACTCACACTGTCTTCTCTTTACAGTGCAAATAAAACAAGTAGCATCATTTGGCTAAGGACTACAGGCTACTAAAAATATCATTAATTAGTTAAATTTGGAAGCAGCAGAATTAGAGGCACATATTATTACACTTTGAATGCCAGAAATTGAAAAACAGCACCCAGAACAGTGAAAGATTTGTAATGTGTAAAAGACAGTACCCTGCTACACGGCGCAATCCAATAACCAATGGCTAGAAATGGAAGGCCCAACGCCACAACCAGCACAACCAGACACTTGATGGCTATGGTTTGCTCCCGCAGTCCTGAGAGATTTTCGTACCAGATAGTCAGTAGCTGTTGCTGACAGTTTGGATGAGCCACAAACTGCAAAGAAAAAAAGTAAAAGCATTAATATTTTTAATGAGTTACGTGACTGCTGCATAGATGATCAACAAATATTAAATGTTTGAGGTTAACGTAGACCTTAAAAACATGCCTTCTCTTCTTTTAAAAGAAATGTTAATAAATGAAGAAAATGCTGAACTCATTAAAATAAGCACTTTGAGGACAGGGTTGCACAGGCCGTAAATATGTATTGCCCAATTTTTAAAACGTTGTATTTTTGTATAATGAAGTCATCTGCTACATGGACAAAGAAGACTGTACAGCCACTTCTGTTAGGATCATGTCATGTAACCAAGGGAGTGCAGAAGAAGCATAAGAGGTTGGAGGGAAGAATGCCGCAGCTCCCTTCCCGTTATATTTATATTTCTGGTCAAGTCCATTTCTGAAATACTCATCATTATCACTATTACTGTAATTACCCCATGTTCCATGAGACTGCTGCATTACAAGAGCACGTGGGGCACTGGTTGAGCACCAGGATAAGAAGCCTAGTAAATCACAGCCACTTGAAGCAATCGGATAACATGTTTGTCAAATGAGTTGACAATTACTAATAAATTGGAGTGAAGAATGCCAGCTGGTTTCACAGAAAGGTTTTGAAAATAATTCTGATAAATGCATGTTGGTTTAAGAGAGATTTGAGTTACTCATAGTTAAAAAAAAATACTGTAAATGCTGTGTATCAATTTCATTAGGCTTTGTACTCTGCTGAGATCATAATGTACCACATACACCACTGTATGCCAGGTCTTGCCTGCAAAACTCCATTTGTATTCCTAAAATCATTAATAAGAGCATACAGTAGTACAAGAGGGCAGACTTCTTCAAAAAAATCAAATTAAATCACTGGCAATGAAAACAGGGAACCTTAAATCTCCCAGGAGGAAGGATTTGAAGCTGTTGCGTTAACTCTAAAGAGGGAAGCATCTTCATATTTTCATCTACTTTGCTTTAAAACAAAAGTCCCTAAGTATTTTGATGTGCTGTTTGGTAGCTAGTTAGATCACGCACTAACCCAGTTTGTTGCTATCATGGAATGGCCAACAGAAATAAATAGAAAAGGTCTCAAAACTCTTTCAGAAATTAGTGACAACTATAATGATATTTTTATTCTCTCTAATGGGCTGTCACCTTTGGAGCTTATGCACCATAAAAACCACCAGCCTGGCTCAGAGGAAAAAGAGGCTCTTCTTTGTGTGTTTGTGTAAACCATGCATTCTGACATATGCCCCTGTCTCTTCTCTTGCTAGCATATATTTCATTCTCAAGCCAGGCCAAAGGACAAACATCTCAGCAGATAAACTGTGGGCAAAGACAGGAAAGTAATCATTTCAAAATTACAAAGACTTTTTTTAAAAAAACAGGCTTAAACCTGTAGGGAAGACAAGAGAAAAGAAACACCTACACCATTCCTCCTTTTGCCAGAGGGCTGTGAAAAAAACAGCAAAGGAGTTGTGAGGGAGCTCGCCCAAGGCTAGAAATCAGCCTGAGGGCCCCCTTACATCTCACCCAGAGCCGTGCACTCCTTTATTTCTCTGGGTCCACCAACATTCTGCTGTGATGCTAAAAGGACATCAGCCTGCATGGCAACTTTCCCCAGCCAAAGGAGGAGTTAGCAAGTGAGACGCCAATGGTTATGGCAGGTTCTTCTCTGGCATTAAGTCTGAGGGCTCTTAAGAAGATCTTAGCAATTTATTTAATTGTTGGTAATTGCACAATATACACCACTTCCAATCCCTCACAGCAGCTCGTGGCATTTGTCTCATCCAAAAGAACTCTGCAACTTATCCTTCTCTTTGGCTCTGTTGAAATACTTGATTTTTTAATTTTTTTTAAAGCAACTCCAGCCTGTTCCAGTATTTTTCCTGTATATCCACCTGCCCCCAGCTTCATCTCCCCACAGCTTCATCACCTTTCACCTACCAATCACACAACCCTTGAAATTCTTCCTTTCCTTCCATATTTCTCTTCTCTCATCCTACTCACCACACAGTCTCCAGTTTCTCATAGTATATGCTGATTTCAGCTTATTATCACACATGTTTGTCTAACATATTAGGACACACCCCAAACCCGAGCATACAAAGAGATGTACAAGGACCACATCTGGTCGCTAAGGAATTCCAAAATGTAATTTATCTGCTTTACAGTGCACAACTGACTGTAGCTTTTTAGAAGCATTCAGTTCCATGACCATGAACCAAGTGATTGGTACAGAATTATTTTTTATATGACTAAGAGAAACTAGAATGTTCTTTATTCCTAACATCCTAATGACCGAGTTCAGACCTGGCAGCAGCAGATCCTGGCATAATCTGATTCACACACATACGACACAGAGAATTTTGAATCTTCTTTCATATTTATTAGAAACTTCAGTGTTTGAGAATTAAATCCTGTGATTTTACTCAAACCTTATTGATTTCACTTGGAAATTCCATTTTGATTCTCATTTCAGCAGAGCTGCACTATTTGGCTCAGTGTCAGCGAGTCCTCTCAAATTTTGCTGGCAGTCTGCAGACAAAGTTAAGATGCAACACTAAAAGCAATACGGCAGCAACAATTCACCAGAGAAAGCAAGAATACTTGTAACCACCTTTTCTGGGCTTGCGATCCCCTTAGACGGTCACTATTGGGCCTGCAGTTTTAGCCTGAACCTTATCTCAAAAATTAAACCCTGTTTACAAGGATGGGCTGCTCTTTGATGCAGAGCCTAGTGTATTAAGTACAAGAGTTTCCTTAGTAATAGAAGCAAAATCTCCATTTCCCAACGGTGAACTTCTGAGAGCATTTGCTCACTTATCATATGCTTTTTCCTGTCTCTTCTCTCTCCACAAAGGACATACGGCTCATTAACCATTTCACAGAACTGCTGCTCTGTTTTGCTGTATTATCATTCTTACAACAGTGAACTGACCTTAGCGTACCTGAGCCAGAAGCATAGCTAGAAAGTCTGAAAGCTAAGAAACATATGCCACTTCCTTGCCCACTTCCTAAAGTTTTTAAAGTTCAAAGTAGCCCTTGTGAAGTTCCCGCATCTGAATCTGTTCTGAAGTCAGAATATCACAACCATCTGCCACAGTTGTATGGAGCCAATCCCAGCATCAAAGGACCACCGCAGCAGAGTAATGTCCTGGCTCAACCTTTGTCATGCCTTCTGTAATGGCCACTTACACAGCACAGCACATGTATGAATATGGTAACAACGCTGCACCATCTGTTTATGTCCTCCCACCAAGATCATTAGTCTCATAGGTTCTGAACTGTATTTGTCAGGAACTGAAGCCAAAATCTTGAGTTCATCTACAAGTAACTAATCTCTCACAGAAGAAAAGAACAAGTTTGCTACACGGAATTGCCTTTTTTGCACTGTTATTCTAAACAGATCTGGGTGGTCCTTTGCTCAGAAATAAATTTCATCGGTGACAGTGAACTCTTAGAAGAAAACCACAGTTCTCAGTAAGAAAACAGAGCTGTGAGTTCTCAGCAAAGGTTTGCTACACATAGAAATGCAAAAGCATAAAGAATCCAGATGTTATTTAGATATGATTACATACCTATATGCTTTGATTTTTCCCTATTCCATTCTTTTAATTAATTTCAAATATTTATTTTGTATTTTGGCAATTAATATGCATCTATCTGCTATAGAACAATTCCGTATTGGAAACAGAAATTTGTTGTTTGAAAACTGTTTACCATTTCTATTACCGCATTTTGGGGATATGATAAACACCAATATTTCCCAGCTGCTCTAGCAGGCTGCTTACAATTCATTATATATGGGAGATTGGCTCAACAGGTGGCCACATAATACCGTGTTACCTACTCTGAAAGACACCAGACTTCTTGGCAGAGATGATGAACCTGTAATGGCTATTAAGAATGGAAACGATGCTAACCATGTAAATAATACATAGGTATTACAGAACTTCTTGAGTCTTCCCACAGCAGGTCATAATATTAACTATTTTCTGTGCTAGTGCTGTGGGATCTTGAAGAGAACAACCTGGCTATATACTGAAAACTGCAACGGCAAACGGATATGCATTATGTCGAATGTTTGACACTGAGCTTCATTTTTCACAATGTAGTATTCATTCACAAAGGTAATTGTTCATTAAAAATACCTACAGGCACCAATTGAAAACACATTGCACTTCACAGACTACTGACAGATACAGGTGCATAAATGCAGAACCAAAAGTAACTGATCAACTATCCACAAACATATTCCCAACATCTTCAGGAGTGATTTTTAAAAATCCTCTAGAAGAAACACAGAAAGTAAATCATTTAAGATTTCTCATTACAATACCACTTTTTATTATATCCACGCTGCAGATAAGCTGTTTAACTTACTGTCATATTTTAGAATAAATGAAAGAATTGTGTATTTAATGACAACTTAAATGTTCTCTTTTCCTTTCAGAGTAAGAAAAGGAACAGTTCTCTTTCAAAAAAAAGATGTGTGTGTGTTCACCAGTAGAAAGCTGCCAGACTTTCAAAAATTTACTTTCCAGAATTTACTTTCTGTGTTCAGTTATTTGAGGCAGACGGCAAAAGTAATGAGAAAAAATAATGAACAAACCAGTCCATTGGTTGGCTGAAGCCAACTGTTTCTAAAAACAGTGTCTACTCAAAAGAGAATGCTATCACAGATTGTCAGGAAGGCACATCCTTACTTACACTAAGTGGAAACCTGGCTCCACCTTTTTTTTTTTTTTTAATTTATTTAATCAGGAGAAAGATCTGAACGACTGTGTATAGCCTTGCTAGCATAGCTGATTTATGTAATTAAAATCTCCTGCCAATTCTCAGAAGCGTAAAACAGAATTTCTTCACCGCAGTTCCCTTCTGCCAGCTTCCACCTTGTGAGAATCTCGATTACATGCACCATCGCATTAATGCAACTGAGCATTAGTTCAACATACTACTGGTACAGTGAGATGACACTGTGTTCATATTACATAATCTGAAAGCACTTACCTTTTTGACTTCATACTTAATGGCCAGTTTCACACGGCTCAGTGATGCTCTGTGTCTCTGCGTTTCAACTGGCTCTGAATTCAAATCCCCATTAAGGATGGCCTCCACTTCTTCCGAGTCTCGGCAGAGATCAAGAACACCAACCACAAAATCCTTGCATTGCATAGACAGCTTGCGATAGTCATTCTGAAACAGAAGAGTTAGAGAAAATGACACATGAGGAACAGGCTTAAGAGTTAACAACAAGGAAAAAAGAACGTGTAACTTTGTGCTGCTTCCCAATAAGGAAGATTATGCCTATTTTTCAAGCACCACCTTTAATCTTCTTGGTTGTTTGCAATTGTCAATATCACAAAGACTTCAATTTATCTCCTGTCTCTTCTGACAAAACATTTGTGCCTACATTTCAAAAATTTAAGCTAACAGCCAAGCACGCAAATTTGACTCTTTGCTCGCACCTGTATTAACGCTTCTGTGTCTTCCACCATTTCTGTGCTATTACCTGCAAACTCATATCTGCTATTTACCTTGGTAGAAACCTGTCTTCATTCACGTGTCCATGACCTCTCATCCAGATCTCCAGGACTTTATCTGAGATGCAGCCTTCAAGTTCCCCACAAAAAGCTATAGGTGGAGGAGGAAGCTTGACTGCACCTGCTTGTCTCACCATGTTGCATCAAGTGTTCCAGTATCCAACTCCATTTCTACAGCCTGCTTTTTCACTTTTTCCATAGCTCTTCTTAAGGTTCTCTCCCCTACCCCAGCCATCCAAATGCCAGTCTGAGTACTCTTTCTCTGTTTTTCCTGTGCTCCCTGTTCCTCGGTGAACTGTTCATTTTCAGACATTACCTTTCAGAATCAGTTTTTTGGTATAAAGACTTCCTTTATGGCTCCCACTTTCTCAAAAATGTTTCACTACTGCTCTGCCTCTATAATCTCTTCATTTCTTTTTTTTTTTCCCCTGAAAACCTTACCTTCCTCTCCTTTGCCTAAGAATATTACTTCTCCCTCCTTGTACTGCCAGTTCTGTTATTTTTTCACTTGGCATCTACAAATAGGGATAGAGGAATCAGTATGCACTCAGAAGTATCCAATTATTTGGGGGAAAGATGGGAAAAGAGGACAGTTGTGGGAATCAGCCAACAATCCCATAGGTGAGATTGTGATATGAATCCAAATGAAGCACTGCTGGAGACAAATAAATTATCAGACTAATAACAGACTAATTATCGGATATAGCATAATGTTAGTTCAACAGGAATAAGACTGATAATCAACTTTTCTTTAACATTTTAAAGTTGCTGTAAATCCAATATTCACAGCACAGAGGAGGATACAACAATTGACTGACTTCAGTTGTACTATCCAGCTGCAAGAAATGACATTCTTTTTCACCTGAATTTGCAGGCACTTGTAAATTTACATGAGAAAAAGAACTCCCTGTTTTAGAATTATGTTTACCTATCCTAAGCTCAAAGGTTTAATAAAGTTTAGTTTAGATGACTTTATATTATTCAAGTGCTGTATGATATATCACAACCCAAATTTAGTCCTCACATGAATGAGTGTTCTGTCCATTTGCAGGAAATCGTCTTCACTTAAAATACTCCCTCTCATTCCTTTGCTAACTGTGAAGAAACGTTAGGAGAAGTAGTGCACTTCTAAGAGTGAGTGAATAACACCAGTTACCCAGAAGTACACCTGTTTGCTCTGTGAGCAGCACTGCTGGTTGCTGAAGGACAGACTGCTTTGCAGGGACTACTTGTCCACTGTGTTGGAGTTACCTGGATTTCTAATGAGAAGTTAACAGTGCTGCAGCATTTCTTGATTGGTGGATAGACCACTTGCCTATAACAGCTATGCTTATTGTTAAGCAACATTGGATATACGATGGATTAAGCTTAATTCTGTAAAGCCAAGTATTAAATATAGGCTGTATTGCTTACGGATGCTCCTGTGAGAAGTGAAAAACAGTCTGTGCATTGCTAATATCTGATTCAGGTTTTGAATCTTACACTGGGAGAACTCATCAGATTTCCATCTCCGGGTCCTTACTTACGTATTAGTAAAATCAAATTTCTCTCAGGATATTTGATTGCTTGATAAAATTAAACAGCCAAATGCTACCCGTACTGTAATCACGGGACCCAATTCTCCAGCAGTCTTCTGCCTCTAGGGCGTTGCATGTGTAGCAGAAACCAGATCCATGGTCTCAGTCACCCACACACATCTCTGCTTTCTTGAGAAGACACTGAGAGCAAACAAAGCCACCAGACTACTCATCTCTTCTCTGCCCTAAATGCCATCAGAACTCTGAAGCATCCTAGTCCACATAGGAAAACCCTGCTACATCCTGCACATGCTGCCAATTCATTAAGGTGAAGCTATTTTTCAGGGGAACGCCAAACAAAGAGTGAGGCAGCAACAGACCTGCTTACACAGTGGGGCTCTTGGCCTATTTCTCATGATAACACAGGCACTCAGCCCTCCTGATCAAAGTGCTCCTTCAATTAATTCACAGCCTGACTCAGCCGGTTTTCCTTGCTATACTATCTCAAACCATCTCTCCCAAAAGCCCCTAATGGCTGCACGGGCATCTTTATCCTGTCGAAACCATCAGCCCGCAGAGAGCTGACACCAGTGGATAACAGACAACTGATGAGGACTGGGACCGCAGAACAGTGCCTCTCCAGCAGTCCCATCACACATCGGCTGCTGGATCTCAGCCTGTCCAACTCCGCCTATTCTTAGCATGAAGAGAATATTAGAGACTACCTTATGAGTTTCCGCAGGATTTTGTACAAAGAAAATAGTCATCTGCGTGCAAAGAATGAAGCTTATGAATAAAAATTTTAAGATGATTTAATCAATTACATTTAACTATTCTGAAGAAATGTTATAACAAGCAATTACATATAGTCAGGCAAAACATATGAATCCGTTTCCTATTATACAGGAGCTGCATTTCCATAAGCAGCACAATTCATGACTATGCTCACCGGCATAACTCCTTCAAAGGCATTATACACAATCACACATGCATTTAGTATTAAATGGGCCTTTTGAGATCAAATATAGCTAGACAGTTTGCATACAGAACTGTAGGAACTGTATATGCAAATCAAGCACATAATTGCACTAACGATTACGGATCCAAGCTCTGTCATTTAAAAGCTGGACCTAAACGTAGCCCAAGCTTGAATGTTCTTTGTTAGTTCAGCTGAGATAACACTATGTAAATTTACTTGGATCAGCGACAAATGCCGCTTTTAGATATATGTCCATGCCTTTCACTGGTTTCAGAGGGAGTTTTTAGCAAAGCTGAGAATGGGGATTTATCCTGCATAAAGCCGGACAAGGACCTTCTTAATACTTGCTCTGATGGACCAAATTCTGATGTGACATGAGCTTCTGCAATTCTTGCTCACACAATTTTCTTACACAGAACTCTGTTTAGCTGAGAGCTGGTACACACATCATTCACGTGGCTTTTTTGTCTTCTTGCCCTGATTTTCTCTCTGGTCACTCCAAAGAGAAGTTCCATCAGCTGTTCTGGCCGCTAGAAATTTTCCCATCACCACGCAGTAACATTTTCAGATGTCTCAAGGAGGAGGGTAAGTAACAATGAACTTTCAGTAACAATTCTCTAACTGTAGTAATGAACTCTTCTTTAAGTTAAGGCAAGACACAGCTCCAGAGTGAGCTTCTTTACCCAGACTACCAGGTACAATACAGGACACCCTTAGGTCTCCAGTCACTCAGAGATACCAGCAGAGTGGGCTTTGTCCTTTCTGAAAGAAAATAATCAAACCAACAGTCTTAAAAAGCCTTGAAAACACTCTATAACTAACGTGCTTGTTCAGAAAGTCACTTATGAACATCAAAATCAGAAACCCAGAGTGATGCAGAAACCTAGTCTTGCATCTAAAACAGAAATTCACGCTGCTTTCTTTCTGATCATCTCTATCACAAATAAAACAATCTGAAAACATGACACCTGAGAATCTAATCAGCTCCTTTCATAGACCAACATTTAATGTGAAAGCAGTAGGTATAGCAAAATGAAGGGTGGGTTTTTTAGGATTTGGTAGCAGCCCTGACTCGGACAAAGCAAACTGAAATTTGTGACTCAATCTGAAATCCTGCTGTCAGCTCCTCTAATGAGGATTGGAATCACTAAGGAAAAGAAACGTTGCAGTTCCTGCTCTGGCCAAAGGGATGATATGCTGCTTTTGCAGCCACTAAAATGGTACCTTGCTGCTTTGACTGCCAGGCACTGATCACCTCTGCTGTTCCCTTCGCCAGTTTCCAGATCTAAAGAGCAGCCACCTGCAGGTTCAGACAAGACAGCCAGGCTTTACCAGGATTAGAAAATGCAAGAATGAATCATGAATCTAATGGGAGGATGACAGAAATAAAGAGAAAAGAGAGAGAGAGATTAGAGAATTTAAAAAAAAAAAAAAAACCCAATAGGAGAGCACTTTAAAAAAGAGGTTAGAAAAAGGAAATCTGAAGAGGTAAATGAATAACTGAAAAGGAGATGAGCAGAAGCAAAGAACAAAAGAGGGTAACAGGATCAAGAAGAACTACAGTGAAATAGATGAGGAATAGCAAAGGAAGCAACTGGAGCTTGGAAAGGGGATTCCACAAAAGAGTAAGAAGTAAGGAGGTTTGAGCACAGAAGAGAATGAGTACAGCGGTCTTCAGGGTTCTAGTTTCCCCCATCTCTTTTTTTTTCCACTCATTTTCAGCAACTTTCTTTTGTCTACGTCTTGCATCTTCCTAGCAAAATGTGAGTTACATGGTTTCTTCGAATCTTGTCTCCTTATTTCTGAGCAAAAAATAAAATCAGTGTAATTATGTTTTCTAATAACATTGAATAACTTAATGGGGAGCTGACTGTCATGGATGAATATCCTAAGTCACTTTCCCACATCTTCAATGCATTTGTACAAACTCTGGTTTGCACACAAACGTCAGAATTCGCTAGTGCAAATGCTAAGTAATAGGAGCAGACTGGACTTTGCATATGCAGAAGACGTAAAGTTTAATTCAGCAAGCATATACTCAGAAGATTTGTCCTCAGGCGTTTTAACGTAGCTTAATCCCACATTCATTCTCTATGGGAAAGCCACCTAGAGAAGTATTTCCTGCTCCACACCCGAGAAGTGCATTGCTGTAACCATCAGAGGAAATGCTGCGGGCCTTAATGTTCCATAGATTTTATGAATAAATAATTAATATCATTAAAGGTCCCCTGAAGCAGATGGCATAGCTAACTTCTGTCAGCCACAGAAGCACTGCTTGCTTTCTCCTAAACCTGTCTCCACGTGGGGCTGTCAGTGCAGCATCTCATGTAGCATTTGTGCTGCCAGCAGCCCAACACATCCATGCACAACCCCACCGGAGCACACAGCCTTGCTGTCAGTTGTGCAGTTTAAGCTCTTCCTGGACCCTCAGTTTGACGGTGATGCTAAAAAATTCCTCGCTTCATTTTCCTCCTTTCCTATTTCCTCTCTTCCCAAGAAGGGCAACCAGCAAAAGACGTCAGAGAAAAAAGAAGCGCCTCTTCTACCCAGCCTGAGGGAAAAGAATGAGTGCTCTGACACTTGTAAGAAAGAATGAAAAGGAATAAATGTGAGGTCAATGAGGAAAATAGTTACTTCACTGGAATGTTGTGATTTTGATGCAAAGCTGGAATTTCCAGGCTAGCAAGGAGCCAACATCAGTTTCTACAGTAGGATCCAAAACTGAATTATCCCGTACACCTATGAAGGCTAGCTGTCATGTAAATACTATTCACAAACGCAGAAAATTGTGCAGGTAGTGGATTTCTTGGGTTCTTATGCATCCCAAAAATGCCATCAGAGGCTGAACAGTTCAGAAAAAAAAAAAAACAACCCTGAAAATGAGAATACTTTTATTCTGTGACAACTTAATGTTTGAAAAGTTAATTTTTTAAGTTCTATTTTGAAATAAGTCCAACCTAAACATACATCTTTCCCTCCTCCAAAACGCTGAGCTATTTGTTAGACTGAATTTGTGTTTATGATATTAGGGCCTAGGATGTGGGAGCTTACCACAATTTTGCAACTTAGTACTGAGATTGTTCTGTTCAGTTCTAATTATCTACATCATTCCTTTTTTTATTTTTATTTAAAAAAAGAAAAAAAGGCTTTCCATAATTTAGCTTTTGGGGACACTGTGGGCCTAGAGAGTTGCATGACACTTAAATGAGGGCCTGTATCCAACAGTGTTTCTGAACACAGTTTTAATAGCACATGTTGCATGCAGTATCAACAAGATAGATAGATAGACAGACAGATAGATAGAAGATTGAGGTTGCACCCTCAGCCACCAAAAAAAATCCAGAAAATCCACAAAACTTCATCTTAGGCACATGATTCTGGACACACTGCAGCTCTTTGGTTGTTGGCCTTGTTGAAAAGAAATCAATACTAAACCAGACTGAGCTGTACACACCAGAGATTTAACCTTCTATAATGATCTCTAAATAAGGCATGTAACTATGATTCACTGTGGGAAGCACAAAAGCCAACAGGTTCAGCATATCCAATAAAAATCTCAAATTCCTCAATTTTATGCTCACAAAGAGATTCCTCAGCAGAAGATAAGAAAAATCTGACATTTTTGCTCTACTGAATAAATACATTCCAGTAAATACTCAAGCCATTTGCAAAATTGCACGATATGAGAAGGTTCCTTTAGCAAAGGAGGGAGAGAAAAGGTTTAAGCTGACTTTCATACTTTATTAGTGAGCAGTATAATACTTGAATCTTCCTCAGCACAGAAGCTTTCTTTTTAAATTGTATTTTAACCTTCTTAGCTATATCTGGAGCCATTTGTTCTCTTGTGATAAAGTTCACTTCTTGCATTTCTTCCTGTTTTCCTGCAAGTTGTTGCATACTTCTTCTGGGAAGAAGAAATTGCATTAGCAAAGCTTGCTGTTGTTTTAAAAGATGAATGCATCTCTTGCCTCCCTCAGATCACTTATGAAGATACTATCGAAACAAGAGGCACCAAACACTGACCCTGCAGAACCTCATTAAAATTTTTGCTATGGCTACACACGGTGCTATTAACATCACTACTCACTGAGAATAATCGGTCACATTCCCCAAGCCAAGCTTATCTTATTACACACAGTATTCTGCTGCTACTGGCGTTGAGGTTCATGTGTTTGGTTCTATTCTGTTGGTGGGTTTGTTTTTTTTTGAGGGAGGGTTGCACAGGGAGGGTATACTTTTCAAGGCACTAAAAAAAAGGGCAAGTCAGAAAACCATCACTGGACAACAGTTAACTAAGTCATTAGTCGTCCGACGGATAAGCTGAAACATACAGAAGAGTCGAGACACTGACATATTAAACCAGATATATCTCTGAAACAGGGAACATCAGACATCTGTAATCAGCTTAACAGACAGTTCTGAAGAAGTGACAGTTCTAAAAGGTGCATTAAAAGAACACTTCCTGTATTCTTAACAATTTGGAGACATTTTCTCAAAATTAGTATGAATAACAAAACGTGAATAAGGTCACTGCTGCAGTAGGCTTAATGTTTCTGCTTTCTGCACTTATGCTACAAAGCATTTGTATCTGAAAACACTATTTGCGACAGCAAACGGAGTTGTTTTTCATCTTCTGCAGGTTTAGCAGAATACATACCATCATCTCTTTTTCCAGTTTTCTCCATACACAGCAGGTACAGAAGCATTTCCATTTCACTTAAAAAATCCTTTTTTAAAGATTTATGAATTGAGAATGCAAAATCAAGAGCTACATAGAATAAATATAAAAGCATTTGCAATGGAAGAAGTTGAGACAGGGAATAATTTCAAGCATCTAAGGTCATTTAAAAGCAGAAACAACCTTAAAACAACAACAAAGACAGCAAGAAATACAAAACTACCATTACCTTGAATTCTTTTTCAATGTTAGCCAATTTGGCAAGCTCATTGCTGAGTTCCAGAGCAGTGAGCACAGGATCTTCACTGGAGAGGGACAGGTAAGCCGGACTGGCCAGTCCTTTGTAGGCATTTATTCTTGACCTAGAGTGACTGAAAGAATCGTGCTTTTGCTTCTCCGTACAGTCATTACATTTGCAGAAATAATCATGAGGCCTTTCTATCCTTGCTCCTTTCATCAACAGCATATGCACAACTTCGTATTTTTGGCAGTGAGCAGCTAAAATGATGGGAGTGATATCTGGAGAAAAGCGGGTGCCGTCTTCGTCATAGGAATAAAAATCGTCATCCTGGAGCTCCTGCTCACAAGGGCTCAGAGTCAGTCGCTTATTTACTGAAAACCCAGGATGATTTAAAATTGCTTCCACTATCCTAATGTAGCCCTTGCTGATTGCGAGCAGCAGGGCATCTCCAATCCGTGCCAAGTTCTCTTTTTTTAACAGAAGTTCTGTCACTTCCAAATGTTCATTCCCTACAGCAAGCTGCAAGGCGTTTTGGCCCATGTAGTCAACACAGTTGACATTCAGTGTTTTTGACTCCTCCAGCATTTTGCGCACCACAGGTATGTTCCCATACTCTGCTGCATCTAGAAAACGCTCTTCCTCAGCAGTTAGACTAGTGCCTCTGTTGTTGAACATGAAAGCTGGGCCTCTAATGGCCTGACGCCTTCCCTTTTCCCTCATCATAGTCATACGCCTCAGAGACGGACTTTCTTCAATGTACCTAATAGGGAGAAAAATAAAAAAGTAACATTTCAGTGTTGGTTATTTGTAGTTTCAAGCTCTCCTGTGCCTACAAAAATCACCACTTACCTCATTTTGTCCCGTCATTTGCCCATCTATTAACTAGAAGCATTCTTTTTTAGGATCTTTCTGCCTTTATGGTTTTTTGTATGCAGCCTATGGGGCACTCACAAATTCAATTCCAGAGGTGCTTTCAGTTTTATTGGCATGGTCAAGATTTTTTTTTCCTTAATATCAGAAGTCACTTGTCTTCAGAAATCCCTCCCAGCACACTATTACATATAAAATGAAAACACATCCACAATACCAAGCTGCACTTCCAATAGCAATTCAATACCATCCACCACAGGGACTCAAGCTGGTGGTTTAAAGAAGGCAACATTTACACTCATCATATTATACTTTGCTTAAATCGAAGGTGAAGAAAAGTTTTCTTTCCATTGGCTTGCTGAGCAATATGCAGTGAAGCCTGATCTCATGCCTTTTAGTGCTTACTACTAGGAACGCTAGCTGAATTTGGAAGAATCTACTCACAAGTGAGTCTGGTCACACTAGAAGTCTTTGAAAAACACTAGTACGTACATGTTCAGCAGACTTTCTGGATACCAGAAGCTAAACTACTCACAGATTACAGACAATGGACATGATTCAGTCTAGACTGGGATGAGCTCTCCCTGCAACTGGAGTTCTGCAATGCTGTGTGCTATGTTGAGCCTACCTCTATGACACACCAGCCCTTTCAGGAGCTGATAGGAATGAGCTGTCTAACGTAACTAAGTGAGTGTTCTTTTTAAAAAATATATAATAATAATAATAATAATAATAATAATAATAATAATAATAATAATAATAATAAAATGACACACATGCATTCTTGTAATATGATCAAAACAATATGAAAGCCAAAGATGTAGTTAATGAAAAATGGGATGGCAGGCACACAGTGAAGAAGAAACTTGGGTGCAGGAAGACAAGACTGTATGGGAAAGGAATCTGAGAGCTAACTGGAGAAGCTGTGAAGTCCCTGAAACACTGGTTGCAAAAGCAGAAAGAGGGAGAAATGAGAAGGGCACAGGATAAAAGAATGGGTGAACTAGCTAACGGAAGAAACACAAACAGGAATTATGAGCTGGTAAAATAAGTCCTCTGCACCTCTGTTCCTCATCTATTGAAAAAGAACAATTGCCTCCAATTTTACAGGAGCATTGTGAAAATTAATTCATTCATCTCCCTGGAAAATTCGGACATGAGAATAAACAGCCACAGAGGAAATTAATCCATCTACCCTCAGTGCAAAAGCCAAGTAAGGTGCACCTGAAGAGATGGAGGGCAAAACAAAATAGTTAACGGTCCTTTCTAAGCAGACTCTGTCAGTTTGCAACAGAAGTGAACCGAGGGAAAAAACGGCACTGACACCTTGGGCACCCACGATCACCATTCAGGGGAATGCAGTGGAAGCTGCAGGGCAGCTGCAGAAGTTACAAATCCTAAGTGCTGCAGGACAATGTGAGCAGCGTTCCCATAAATGCGGTCTTCTTTACTTTTGTGTGTGATCTTTCAGCAATGAGCTCAGCTATGTTGCTACTGCACAAAATGTAATGGTTGACATCCCTGGATTTCCCCACATACTGCCATGTCAGCCCTACTGGTTTCCACTGGACAGACCTACTTCTATTCAGATTACAAAAAATATGCCTGGCTTTCCAGCTGTCTGCATCAGTTGTAATAAATTTAGCAGAACATTAAATCTTACTTTATCAAAGCTACAAGCACCATAAAAGCTGGTTTGCACACGGGGAGTTGTAGTTAACACATACAGTAAGTTTCACTGTAGACTGAGGACTGAGTGAAGAGATTCATTACAAAGGCAGGTCTTTCCGTAGCATCTGAACTCTCTTATATTTTCATGTGGGGTCGGTATTTCTGGACTGCTAGAAGTGACCTGAGTGGCACTGGAGCATACGTTATGCTGTCTGGTAATTACTTCTGGAAATATGTGCCAGAGCTGCTTTGCTACACATGGCACATCCATTCTTTTTCACTCCCATACCACCTTCCTTCTGCCTATGAAAAAGTTTGAGTAAGAGACGGAATTTGCGACTGCGTTAATTTTCTAGATAGTAGGCATATGTCACATTTGGAAGCACTCAGATTGGATGACTTCATCCCAGAGCACATGCGTTGAACAGCCGCGCTATGCAACTACCTTATTCCCCAAATAATCAGACATAAAACAAGAAATACTGCCTTTTCATCGTTACCTTCTAAACAAGATAATGAGATCTTACTGTCTGCTGTGCTATTAGGCTTCTGTTCCTCTTCCACATCTTAAAACATACGTGTACAGAAATGCAATTGTTTACTGTAATTGTATAAAGAAAAAAAATCAAGTATACCAAAATGAAAGACAGAACAGATTGACTCGTGCTGACTTCTTGATTAAAGAAGACTCTAAACAGTCACCTTGAACTTCATTTATCTTTCTATGAAATACATAACACATTTTCCCCCATATACTCAGGGCAATTTTTCAGTATAATTCGAAATATGTCACTTTTATTTTCTGTTTTATCTATTTGTTTTGAAACACATTGTGTGACTGAGGTGACTCATCTGACTTCTGTAAAAAGAGATATATCTTTCCAAAGGTGTTACACTAGAATGTCTATACTCAATAAGGAAGATTTCCTTCACTATAAATCTTGTTACAGAAATGGTGTATTTGAAGTGATTGCAAAATCTTCTCTAAACAAAGATGAAAGTTGCTTGGTATTTTCATGACTAAAATATTGTCAAGGCCTTCTGAAAAAAATAAAGAGCAAAAAATCTTGTAGTTTGCTGACTGTGTGGTACTCTGTCAGGGTCCTCCCTACCTCCCTGCACTCCTCTTCCTCTTGTCATGCAGCAAGTCCCTGAAGGCTGAGCAGCTCCAGTCACTATTCCATTTTCTGCTCCCCTTTTCCTATAACCAAGATGTTTAAACTATCCCAAACCATGAAGAAAATGGTCTAAATGGTTAAAGCAAACAAATACAAATTATTTAACTGTTTTTGGTAAAATTCATATGCCATATTTGTCAACTTACATAATCAAAACAACCTCAAGTCCTGTCTCTAAACATAGAATCATAGAATGGTTTGGGTTGGAAGGGACCCTTAAGATCATCTAGTTCCAACCCCCCTGCTGTAGGCAGGGACACCTCCCTCTAGACCAGGTTGCTCAAAGCCCTATCCAGCCTGGCCTTGAATGCTTCCAGGGAGGGGAACCAATTCCAGTTTCTCACCACCCTCACAGTAAAGGATGTCTTCCTGATACATGGTCTAAATCTACCCTCTTCTGCCTTAAAACCATTTCCCCTAGTCCTGCTGCTACTTGCCCTTATAAGGGCAGTCCCTCCCCAGCTTTCCCGTAGGTCCCCTTCACGTATTGGAAGGCTGTTATAAGGTCCCCCCAGAGCCTTCTCTTCTCCATGCTGAAGCAGGTCCAGCTCTCTCAGCCTGTCCTCGTAGGGGAGGTGCTCCAGCACTCTAATCATCATTAGACTGTCTTAAAAACGTGAATAAAATAAAAGCAGATTTGTATCATGCTCTGTTTTCTAGAGCCTTAAAGTTCATCCTTGGCTCTGAAAGGAGCTGACAACCTATATTAATGGAGGGAAGAAGAGATAGAAATTACAATGTTCTTCTTCACCTCTGTTCCCAAAAGTTGAAAAAATACAAAAAATTAAAAATCTGTAGAATATAAGGCAAAAAAAATCCAGAAGAATGCCAAGCAAGAAAAACATTGAATTATTACGTTAATTCTGCATCAGAGATGCACCACAATGTTGTGTGTAGCTGAGTCTCTCCATCTTTCCCCACCAGTATCATTCACATTTCACAGCAGGAAAATGGCGAAGGAGCTGATAAAGCCTCACGCCCCTGTGTTTTGCTCAGCACAAATAAGAAGGATGGAATTGGAAAAGAGCAGTCATGTTAACTGAAATAGCCCAAGTCTCACCCCATCGGGGCGTGTTTCCCCAGCCCTAAGAACACCCCATGAAGCAGCTGCTTTAAGAAAACTTATAAGATACAAGTCTGACTTTCATATGTGCACTAAAAAACATATTAATTTCCTCGTTAAGTAAGCAATGCACTTGTCTGTCTCTTGTGTCTTGTGTGCATCACATACACTATGACCTTATACTACACTGCAGCACTGCCTGTCACTGGAGAGTATTCTTGAATCTGACTTTACTTCCTTTGGGCAGAGTTATTTCTAAGTACAATATTAGAAACTTCAGCAGCACAACAGCTCCTAAGGACCAGAGTACGCACTACGATTCCTCCGCTTCTACCATGGATTACTTCAACCTACTCTGCTAACCTACTCATCTCTTTTCACATTTAGGCTTTCAGAATCGTAACAGGATGGAAATGTGGGACGATGTATTTGAGAAGATCTGTAATCGTGTTTCCAAGTCTTTTTTCTATTTTTTTTACTATTACTGCAAATACAAAATTATTAAAGCTACAGAGGAGTTGAAAAAAAGAAGTTACATTTTTGGCCTTCCCGGAGCTACAGAGTAATTTTACAACTTTCATACTCAAGTATAAGCTGTTACTCTACCTGACCTACTAATTGCAATAAAGGATGGCACCCATGATTTACCCCACTGCTAAACTGCAGTACATGAGCAGCCTTGAATCTAACCTAGCCCTGAAATGCAGCCTGATTGCAGGCAGATCAGACAAGTACATCACAGGGCAGCAATGCACCCACGTCCAAAGGCAGCCACACTGCAGTCTGCCGCGCACCACTCACAGACTGTGCCTCCAGTGCTGCCAAAAGTAACCTCCGAGGTCCTGCTCTAAAATTACAGAACGACACATTGCCTTACACCCAAAATGTGCTCAAAATGTTCCCCGGCCTCTCTCAAGTAAAATCTCTGCCAGCCCTCCAAGCTCTGCTACAGGCACGGGCCAAAAGAGGCCACTGCTAAATGCCTGCTTTGTTTTTTCCCCCAGAAAAAATGGTGATACATGCATGTGTGCATGCATGCCACATCTGGAGGAAGCCTGCGTGTATTTCACACAATGTAGGAATCTGCACCAAAGCTAAAATGTATGAAATGACAGCTTCCTTCTCTCTTCTGGAGAGCCCAGGCAGTAGTTCACATCAGACGGAGATGGATTCAGCCCAACACAGAACATAAATCAGGCCAGCTGCAAGATCTGACCCCGGTCTGTGCTCTCCCACTCCTCTGAAATGACATAATCCATCATCCAAAATGCCCTCATGTCAGCTCACAGAAGTTCTGGCGCAGAGCTGGAAAGAACTACAGTCAAAAAAGGAGCAAAACACCACAAGGCATCAGGAGGAGGTATATACATGCTTAGTTTGTTCCTTCCCACCTCCCCCCCAAAAAAAAACCAACCCAGAACTATGCAGAGCTTTTCCCTACCACTGCTCATCACTACCACTTCCAAATGAAATACCACCTGTCTGAATCCCAGCAGAAATATAAGCACTGTGTTTTGATGAGAGGAGCGTATCAGTGCCCACAGAGAAAAAAGCAAAGGGGTCTCACCAGGAGAGAACCACGTTCGCAGGGCTGCAACAACACGGAATTGTAAAGCTGCTTTTATGCTGCCTTTCATTTGTGTCCTAGTGTTCCACTCAAGAAATGCAGCTTTGGCTTTCAAAGGGCCTCAGGAAATCAGGCACGCAGTGCCCATCACACTTAATGTGCAATGTTTGCCCTCTTCTATCACCAGTGAGACATACGGGACCATGTGAAACACAAGTATTACCTCCGGCCTGCTGTCCTGGTGGACATCCAGGGTTAATTACTTTTTTCCAGTAATATTTGCACAGGAGGGATCCAGACACACACTGACAGGTGCCTCTCACATGTTACATGCTTTTGGAGAGAACACTTCTCAAATACCAAGTGCATCTCCCCGTGCAAACCTCTCCACATCCTCTTGCCTCTTTCCCCTTGCAGTTTACATCGTGAGTTCTTCAGCCAAGGATTCTCAGGCCCACCGTGTGCATGTCAAAGCCTTACACATATCCATCTGAGCACATTATGAGCAATCTGATGCTCATTTATCCCATTCACACATGCTATGATTTTAGGCTCTAGCAAAAATCAAAAAGCGTTACTCCAGAAAAGCCCACTGTGGATGAATGTGGGCATACCACAGGTAAAAGGGCAGCCCTGATGCTCTGCCAGTTCACAGGGCTTCCATGGGTCCAAAAGCATATTGCTGTGCAAACTGAACTCAACTTTAGTCCATGTTGGCATAACATCAGTTTGCTAAAGAAAGGAATTGCGATGACAGGAATCCAAAAGAGCTACCAAATAACAATTCTGCTGCCTAGCTTGAGCTGTCTAAAAACTGAATGCATGATCCTGAGCTAACCTTCCAGGCTTGTTTTATGGGGAATGGGGAGAGATGAGCACCACAAGGAGAAGACTGATGACCGAGGCTGGTGAGCCCATTGCCACGTCTTCTCTCGTCTTATTGACTGCAGATGGAGCTCAGGCAAACAACTTCGACACGAGTTTCAGGCAGCTCAACGCAGGTGAATGATCCTTTCACTCGCAGCCTGGATTGCTGGGTACAAAATGTTTGTGAAGAATTTCTGTGCTGGGATGGCAGAGAGCGCTTTTATTTGTGATTAAAACAGGGCTTAGATTGTGATCATTACTCCTGTACTTCCCTGTTGTCTCCAGGGTGATTTTATTTAAGGCTTCGTCTATAAATGCTGAATGCATTAACTTAAAACTCAATGTGTTTGTCACTTAGTAAACAAGATATTTAATTAAGAATCAAATATTGCCCTGAAAGTATCAAATGCTCAAGAAATACTCAAAGAGAGTGTTACACGGGGGAATGAAGTCACGGACATGACACATTCCGTCAATCAGAGAGATGAAAGTTAACATTCCTATCAGTAAAAGTGCATTTATTTCTCCCGCAGTAAATATGGACCAGGGCTGGGATTCAGAGACACAACGGTGTCTTTAAAAAACAAGGAACGGAAACTCTCGAAGACGTGACATGTAAATGGAGAAGCAGGACCTCACACATGGATGTTCCCAGCGCAGGTGCCCCAGATCTCTGCGTGCAGCCGCCTTTAGGCACCGCCCTGAGGACTCTGGAAGACGCAAAGGGAAAAAAGGGTGCACCGGGCTCTGCGAACCCCACCTAAGCCGATGACTGGGTTTTTTCGGCACCTACACCAGCAGTCACGGAACATCACAACACACAAAGCACATCGGACACGCTCTGACTGTGAGCGGACTTATTTCTCAAAACCGCTAGACGAGCAACTAACAAAGTTTGGCGAAGCCTCTGGCTGCGGGGGATCCCAGCCGCGCACCCCGCCGCAAGCGGAGACGGAGGGCAGGCCGGCGCGGCGGGGCCGCCAGGGGGCGCGGGGGACGCAGGGCCCCGGCTTCAGCCCCGGCTTCCCCCCGCAGCCCGGCGGCGCGCAGCCCGCGGGGTACCGGAGGGAGAAGCGCCCGTCCGCACCGGGGCCGGTCCCGCCGCTCCCATCCGCCAGCCCCGGCGGCAAAGCGACGGCCGGTCAGGCGGCGCGCGGTGCCCGGCCCCTCCGAACCCTGCCCTGCACCTGAGCTCGGCTCGACGGGGCGGTGAGGGCCCGGCGCCCAGCGGCCGGGGGCTCCGGCCGGCCCCGCGGCCGCCCCGGGGAAGTTGCCGGCCCCCGGGCCCGACTTACATGGTGCTGGCGAAGGGCGGCGGCGGGTAGTAGCCGTAGGGCTCCCGGAGGGTCTTCACGGCGCGCAGGGGCGGCGGCGGGGGCTCCAGCCCACCGTTGACGCCTCTCCAGCCGCGGCGCCGGCGCTGCCGCTCTTCTTCCTCTGCTTCCTCCTCCTCCTCCTCCTCCTGCTGCTGCTGCTGCTGCGGGGGGAAGGTCACTCTCCCCTGCTCCTTGCTCTTCCGGCTCTTGCTCGACATGGTCGGGGTCTCCGGCGGCGGCGGCCGCCGCTGCTGCTCCCGGCCGGCCTCGTCGGGCAGCGCGCGCGGCGGGGATGGAGGCGGGAGGAGGAGGCGGGCAGCGCTGCCCGGCCGGGCACGGAGCGCCCGGAGGGAACGGCGGCCGCACCGCGATCCCCCCGCCGCCCCTCTGCCCTCTCCGCCCGCCGCCTGTCAGCGGGGCGGCCCGACAGCGGGAGCCGGGGAGCGCCGGTGAGCGGGGAGGCGAGCGAGAGACGGGGCTCCCGGCGGCGGCTCTGCCCCTCGCCTCTCCTTGTCATTATCCCTCGCTAGGGCAGCATCGAAGCGGAGCGGGGCGGCCGCCTGCCACCGCGGGCACCCCGCCGAGGAGGGGCCGCCGCTCCCACCTGCCGGCATCGGCACCGCCCCCGCCCGGCGGCCGCCCCGGCTCACGGGGAAGGGGGGGGGGGGAAGAAAAGGAAGGCAGGGGATGGGCGGGGAAGCCGACCGGCCCCCGCCCGAGCTCCTTCGTGGGGGGCACGCGGCGGGCCGCCGAGGGCACGCGGTCCCCGAGGGCACGCGGTCCCCGAGGGCAGCGCCCGGCCCCTGAGGCACAGCGCGGCATCGTGGGGCGTGCGGTCAGCCGGCTTCAGCGCCCGGCCCCGCTGCAGCCGCGGAAAGCTCACGCGTGGTTTTCAGAAGCAATTTCCCGCTGCGCTAGGAGCAGTTTGATGAAGATTTTCAAGAGTTAAAAAAAAGCGTATTTTGAGTGGCTTACCAAGGATGAAGGAGTCCAGGTTCCCAAAGGGTTCCAGGTGTCGGTACCTGAGAACGGCTGGTTTAATGCTGCGTGTTGTTGAGATAAAAGCAGTGGGAGGATGTTGAGACGCCTATCGCATGTAATCAGAAGTAATTACACTCTATAGATACCAGCCACAACTATTCTTGCCGCACAGAGATGCATTACATCTTGTGTGCTGTGAGATTTTTTAGTGCGTTTTATGTGGTGGGGAAAATATTCCATCACAAAACTGCAGCCGCGATAAAATCAAGGCAGAATGTGTGTTTTTGCACACAGAATATGCAGAACAGTAGGTACTCAGGGACTGTGTGTTGCTTTACTTACACAATACATCTATTCCTTTATCTACATTCAGCAGAGCTGACATTTTTCTCTTGCTTTAAACTTTTCCTAAGCATTATGTGGCCATCAGTGTGAGCTTGCATGAATTCGTATTCCAAAACTTGGATCCTACTGAAATTGAAATTCATGAAGTGTTCCCATCACTGCATAGAAAGTGGACTCTAACTTCGAATACAACCGCTTAGATAGAGCTCTCACTGCTGAGCCAGCAACATGGGCTGTCCGTGCAAGGTGCTCATTACCTCATGCTTTCAGTGCCAGCCAAGCTTCTGCCTCCAATTTTTCCATACATCTAAAATTTGTACTGATGAAGCACAGGAAAAGAAAAACAACAACAACAACAACCAACCAAGAGTTTTACAGAGATAAATGACTTTGCTGCAGCTTTGAAGGGCTGTTTTTGTCTGTTTTGTCTGCATCTTGAACTACTTAGGGAGGTGCTTTCTTGTGTCTTTTGTCACTTGAAAATCCAATTTTGCTTCAGTGGAATTACATACACAGTTGAGCAAATTCTGCTTTCTAAGAAGCTGATGGTATTATGTAGCTACTGTAGCTTTGAGCTGCTCGGGGTCTCTCATTTAGGACAATCTAGGTGTCCAGCATAGTTATATATATCATAACAGTATTAAATATTTTAAAGCATAAGCATGCAACAATCTGTTTGCATCAAAGTTTGTATTCTGGAAGGGCCCCTTTGGCTTAAAAAAAAAAAAAAATGCTGCCCATATTGTATTCCCTTTCATAAAACAAAAGAAATCCTCTGTTGTCACAGTGGGTTACATGAATGGGCTTTCTTTTGCCTCTAGAATTTCCCCTAAGATCAAAATATAGAAGTAGAGCTGAAGGTAGATGAGAAATGCTTGCTTCCCAAATGTATGCTCAAAGCAAGGCCTCCACATTATCAGAGCTTATTTTCTTTTCAGATATGGATAAAAGTGTTACTTAATATTGGTTCTTAGCTATAAGAAAGGCACATTCCTGCTTCTTCTGCTGTTCTCTGTATCGCTGATTTGTATTACGTGTTCTATGGGCAGTATTTTTCATGATAGGAGTGTTGTTTAAATAGAAATTGGTTCGCTGTTCCTACAGTCATGGTTAACGACTACAATCTATGCCATTATCCAAGCCACTAAGATACTGTGCTTGGAAGTGCAGAAGCCATCTTGATACATCCCTCCATTTTAAGAGTTAACTGGCCGATAACTCTCCAAGCGATTACAGTCCTATTTATTACAGTATATATTTAATCTCATAGAATTTACACCTGAACTGTCTGTAGTTTGCTTTTGAGAATGTTGTGTGAGACAGTGGCATTAAGAAGACCTGTTTCAGCACTGTGACTACTATGTAGAAAGCCACTTTTTCCACTACACAATACCCCAGCAACAGGGACTTCTGACAGATCTGTCACCTCACTGCTGTGACTGTATTCTCCTCACTTCCAGTGTTATGGGGGAAATGCCTGTCAATTTTTTTCAGAGAGGAGAACTTTTTGTCTCGATTCTGAAGGAAAAAGGATAATAAAAAAAGAATCGACCACCCAAATAGTCTTTCTCATCATACTGTTCCAAAGCCACCAAGCCAAAATACGGTGTTCCTAATGTGCATTTATATAAAGTGCTCTTCTTCATCCTGCCCGATCTGCTTTACTTGCTGTCTGGTCACTTTTGGCCAGCACTCCTTTGCATGTGAGCTCTCCAGCCCAATGTCAGTGGAGATGGCTTTTTTTTTTTTTTTTTTTTTTGCTTATTTGGGGGAAATCCTACCTAAAAAACAATTGGGATAGCAACAGAGGAACCCATTATGCATTTCAAATGTACTTCGTATGGCTGTAGCTTTAGAAATATTTTGTCTTTCCCACATAAACGTGTAAGAAAACAATCTCAAGTCATCTTAATGCATACATAAAGAAAATTTGCCATGGTCAGAAATAGCAGGCTGCTACCAGAACACAGAATCAGAACAAGGATATGAAAATCTTTGATTAGACTTCAGCTGTCATTGCCTCATTTGATGGCAGGAATATAAGAATTGTGGTTGAGGCTCCAAAGTGCCAGAGTCAAACAAATACAATGCATAAAATGACATTTTGGAATCACCAGAATGAGCAAAGAATCTAAGTCTACTGAAACTGCATCTTCAGTTCGGGACACGGCCAAGTCCAAAAAAGGATTTTTTTTCATAAATCATTTACACATTTTTGAAAATGTTAATAATTTTAGCAGTCCTCATGTTCCGAAGTCATCGTTCTTTCCTAAAATATTCAATACCATTGAAGCATCAGGTAGATGTTAGCAGTGAGTGAAGTACCAGGCAGGCCAACGCAGGGAGGCTTGCTTGTGCTGTCCAGTGCTTCAGCTGGTGAGAGACAACAGTCAAGGGCTGTCAATCTAATACATTTTGTGAAAGCTGACTTGAATTTACAGAGTTTTGAAATGATGATGTTTTAATTTAGAAAACCGATTCTTGGAATTTGCTTAGACAGAGAAAAAAAGTTATGCTATTGTAAGGACAAAGACTGACTGGAAAGGCTAGAAACATTTACAGCACATAATGAAGGAGAGCAGACATAATATGATATTTCTGGAGGTGCTGTTTGGTAGATTATTCCCCATGCTCCTGTTTGTTTAGGACATTAAATCCACAGTACTAATCCATAAGTGTTTCATGTTCCCACTGGATCTGCAGCCAGCATATAATCCCTCATTCTTTTCACGAGGCTGACTTGGTCAAGACAGGTCAGAGTAAGATTGGAGTGGTGTTTTGTCTGTATGGATCAACCAAACTGTGATGGAATTTTTCTGACCTCAAAATTATGAGGAATATACAAACTTAGATTTAAAAATAACTGCTGCAGTATTCTTCAGCTGGAAATAAATAATCAAAAAATAGCGTTTCTAAATTGAAGTAAGGTGTCAACCTACAGTAATAAATTTCCTTGAAATTTATTGTCAAAAACACATGTTCCATATTTATCTTTCCATTTATTTATTTATTTTAGTTTCTTTAAAGTAGGCAAATGAATGGAATAAAGCTCTGAAATACAAAAACAGCCATCACAACTGGCATTTGATATCTAAACTGATCAGGAAATACGTTCAGATTTTTAGGCTAAACTAGCATAGCAGCAATGTGACGAGTGATGGGGAAAAAAGGTCATTTAATGAATATACTCTGGGTTTTTCATTTAGCAGAATTTTTCTGAGAAGCAATTAAAAAGTATTAATTTTAAAATAAATTTTCCCTGCTTATTGAAGCTAGGATTGTTGATATTAAGACCTTCTTGCTGAAACCAAGTGATTTAGATTTGAGAATCAGCAAGGTACAAGAAACTTGTAGCAACAGTTTCCCTTAGAGAATAACCTCGCATGTCATACAATTATGCCAAATTATTATTTTGCTGCGTTATTAAAAAGTGGAAGTATATTCTCTCAGGAGACAAAACAGTGGTTTTTATTTGCTTGAAGAGACGGGTGAGGAGAAGCGCGGTAATGCTAGAAATAGAATCCAGGTCGTGCAGTGCGCCGAACCCTTGTCTAACGTGTCTGTGAACTACTTTCATGAAAATTGGGAAGTTGGTGGGAATAGCAACAGTGTAATGAAAGCAAAATTGGCCTTCTTTGCCTCATACTGGGAATTTGCCTACTTGCCAAGAACCCAGTGTTTTCAAGGACATTTAGCTCCTACACCAAGGACTTCTATGAAAGTCTAAACAGGTTAATCAGCGTGAAGAAAAACGGAGTGATGTGATGTCACTGATCTCAGCCTCAGAACTAATATTACGATTTAATGTTTTTAAAGTAGATGAAAAAATAAATTCCTGACACTCAAGGCTGTGCTTTCATGCACACTGTGCAGCCATTCAGGCCCAGGCGATGCGAGGGGCTGTAAAATACTGGCAGATCTCCTGGTGGACTCCAGGCCTCAAAGCTGTGCATTGCAGTTGTACTTGATGATATTAAAAAGGCTTCTGAAGTCTCCTGCCAATACAACCATTAGATAGATACTAGCTACATTTTCAAAGGTCTGCAAAATATCTATTCACACAAAATGCACAGTTTTCTTTCTTTCTCTCTTTTTCTTCCTTCCTTTCTTTCTTTCTTTCTTTCCTTCTTTCTTTCTTTCTTTCTTTCTTTCTTCCTTTCTTCCTTCCTTCCTTCCTTCCTTCCTTTCTTTCTTTCTTTCTTTCTT
>NC_034412.1:59261409-59299529 GCF_002078875.1 Numida meleagris | reverse complement strand
CTTTCTTCCTTTCTTCCTTTCTTCCTTTCTTCCTTTCTTTCATTCTTTTCTTTCTTTCTTTCTTCCTTTCATTCTTTTATTTATTTATTTATTTATTTATTTATTTATTTTTCTTTCTTTCTTTCTTTCTTTCTTTCTTTCTTTCTTTCTTTCTTTCTTTCTTTCTTTCTTTCTTTCTTTTTCTTTCTTTCATTCTTTCTCACTTCCTTTCTCTCTTTCTTTCTTTTTACATTAAGTGGCAACTGTGTGTACGTTTGCATATTTGCACTCATCATTTCCATTTTTCTAAGGCAAGGTGGACATTCCTTTAAACAAATCCAGTGTGTTTGCACACTTTTGAACAAGTCCACAGGATCCTGAGCCTAAACCAGTAAAGTTTTGTTCCCTCTTTCATTCCTACGAGTGGAAATTAGAAGTTAATGGCTGTGCTGCTATGAAAGGGATTACAGATCAATTCTCTTATCTGTACATTGCCCTGAGAACTCTACTTATAAACTTAAAAAAAGCATACTTCCATTTGTTGTAAGATTTGCTTTACTTACCATTTTTATGTAAGGCTGGATTTTCTTCCTTAAATTAGTTTCTTTTTCTGTCTCATTCAATATTTCCTGAAAATGAAAACGAGTGTTACTCTATTGCTAAGTGAATGCTGGCTACCATGTGATAAGCAAAATTTGTGTCACGGGACAACAGCTGAATGTGAGGTTTTTTTGGACAGTGTATTTTTACAGGATATATTGTATAACAACTAATGAGATGGAATGTCCTAGCGGATGTACGGAGTGCAGAGCAGCTCCTCTGTTAGCAAATTAGCAATGATTTCTGTCCAGTGCAAGGAATTAAGTCTGAACATATTCAAACACAATTCGATCTTCCTCTGATTGGAGGGAAGGATTTGTGTCACTGTGGGGATAAGAACAGGAGAAGCAGGACATAGTAAAAATAATAGCAAAAGACAAACAGGTCACGTAACAAATTAAAACAGTTTGCAATTGTTTTTAGATTCCTGAGAGGGAGAAAGTCCTTCATCCTGGTTTCCACCATGCAAAGCTCCTTTGCCCAGGGTGGTTGGCAGTTGTGATGGAAAGACTACCTGACTGTTGTAGTTCAGAGCATAGTTTTCCTACATCGCTTCAGAACCCTGGGATGAACACCGTCTGGTGCCAACTACTTGACGTACCTCAAAGCATTACATTCCTCTCGTTGGAAGAGGAGCAAATAACACAGCACACTGTGTTGACTGAAAATATAATCCTTCCTTCTGTGAGCTGCTGTGGAACAGCCGATAACACTCAGACACTGGTGCTGTTTGAGTGACAGCAGCTCAGTGGGTCTTCCAAAGCCTCCTAGCTTCTATATTGGAGGAGCGGGCAGCTACAAGGGGAGTAGGTTAAAAGGTCCTGTTAAGTAGTGTAGCACGCAGTGAATGGGTGTACATACTCCGCCATGGTCATTTGTGACAAAGTGAAAAATTGTTCAGTGTCTGGTAAGGCAAAAATCACATTTCTCGCTCTACCTGATAATTCTTAGTCTTGAAATGTTTTACTGTTTAGTGTATAGGGAAGCACCAACCACTTTGAATATAGTTATTCCCAAGTGCCTGGGAGATAATTTTGGCAACTGGTGGATTAATCTTAAGCCTGTTGGTAATAAACTTATTATGAAAAGGCCACATCTTATCTCGGAAGTGAGATGTGCTCTGAGATGCTCAGCAGGAAGCAATCAGGATCCATATGAGATGATGTAGGAAGCTATATACTTTACTAATTAAAGCAGCAACCAGTTGCCAGCTGCCTGCTTTGGTAGTATAGCACACAACATCTTTAGTTCCCACCAAGTTCAGGTGTCCTACAAGGCTGAGAGGGCTGAGGGTTGCAGATACATATTCTGTTTTATGAAATAAGAGAAGTTCCTATATACACCGTTGTTACAGCCTTCCTGCCTTGTACATAAGAGAACCCACATTTTGGAAACTGGAGTGAGGAGATGCAAAAGTTTCTAGTAGCTGAGAGGTGCTCAAAAAGAGAAAAAAAAATAGAATCTGGATATTTCAGTGTGAACAATGTATTTGGTGGCAACAGTCTTCAAAGGGACTGATGGGGAAAGTGTGTAGAAGGGGAGATAGGACTATTTATAAAGAATTCCCAGAAGCTTATTTAAAATAGTTTGAAAATTTAATATATTTTGCCATGAAAATTAGAAAAACTCCACTGCTGTCAGTAACAAGTGGATGTTCTATTCAATCAATACATATTTTGGGGAGGAAGATGGTTGGAAAGATGGCAATAGGGTTAGAGAACCTCAGCACTGCAGATTTTCAGCAGTCCCTGTACCCCCACACACGCGACCAGGTGCTGACACAGAGATGGAGCTTTGATTTCCCTCTGACGTTCTGTTCTCAGGACTTTGCTTCAGAACTTCAGGAATTGTTTAGAAAACAAAATCTAGAAGGATGTTGTCACTTTTTGGTAAGTTCAGATCAATGGAAATGTTGTGGTCACTGGCAGTGGAGTTTGAATTTCCTATTTTGCTTCTCATGAAAAGAGTAACCCAAGTTCATGAAAACATGGAATAAATTTTCCCAGGGTTTTTGCCAGCTGAATTCAGCTGGACTGGTACCTCAGACAAATCAAGGAGAAAAAGTAAATCTCAGGAGACCCTCGCAGGTCGGGTCACATTAATTTTTAAAAGACCCACGTCCTGGTTTTTGGGAGTAAATAGCAACTACAGCTTCCATTAGAAATGATACCAGAGACGCTTATTCAGCAGAAGAGCAGTAGAATGCGGACTATTTTGCAATAACGTGACAGACATACGGAAGTATCTTTCATGTAGAAAGCATTTATGTGATCACAGCAGAGGCATTTCCACCTCACTGTATTTTTCACCACACTGACACAACTTCTGTGTGGAAACAGCATGCAACAATGAACTCTTTGTATAGGAATGGCTCCCCACAAGACTTCTAGTTTCAACTAAAAAAGATTTGTAAAGTGTTCAAATACCATTTCTTCTTAAAAGAAGGAGGCAAACACTGAAAAAATCAGAATATTGAGCATTAATATTAGTCTATGAGCAAAGAGTGATACAAATTGTTTCTCTATGAGATGAAACAGCTGTTGATAGAAATGTAAGCTTGGCAAGTCAGATATTTTGAAAAACTAGGAATCTACATAACTGGGACTTTGATGTGGGCATATTGTGAAAGCCATGGAATTCATGTGAAGAGATCCAAAGGCTTTTTACAGGGGCTTGTCAAAAAACTCACATCACTATACTCCTGGGTGTAAAAATACCATGTAGAAAGGCATAAGGGAGTATTTTTTAAAGTTGCAGAAATAAGGATCTGGGTAATAATGGATTCTGAAATGAATAAATTCACTTCTACATATGTAGTCATCAAAAAACATCTAACCTAATAGTATTAGATGCAATTATGTTTTGAAGTTACATCATAATCTGTCAAAGGGGGACCCTTCGTAACAGTTGAATCACTTTCACTTAAAAGCAACTGTTAGTTTTGTCCTTGTTGAGCAGTAGGTTTTTGGCTTCAGATATAGAGCTGAACATAATTCAGGATAATTTGAACAAACCTGTGAGATACACAGGGAAAAAAGAAAAATATTTGAGGAAAATGCAATATTTTTGTTCAACAGTCTTCAAAGATGACAGCATTGCAGAAATGAAGTAGATATTGAGATGGAATGAAGGGGAGAAAGCATGAGTGTATGGGCATTTTCTCCCTTTTCTCCCTCTGAAACTCCCCACAGTTATTACTCTGCAGCTCATTAGGACTGCTAGACATTTTTCTTAACTGTGTCCCCCTGTAGATCTATTACTTTCCTCATTGTCTGATTATGCCATGTCAGTTCAATAATCAGAATTCCATTCCGAGGAAACCACAAATGATATCCAGCTAAATGGCATGAGGTTGCCTATGACTTTTGCAGGAACTGACTCTTCATCCCAGAAGAAAAACAAGTTGGAAATGTTGTGTACATAGTCACATAAAGCTTCCTGTACTCATGTAAGTTTCCTACTGGCATTCCTTTACTTTACCCATCTTTCTTCTCACCCCCTCCCTACTCCACCATCCCCACACAGCAGAGAAACAACTATTAGTAGCCCAGGCATTTAAATCTCAGTTCAGCAGCAAAGCCGTGACAGCAAATACCTGTAACTGCCATAAATTCTTTCAGAAGCTGGAGGAAGAGATGTCGAGAGACATGCACCGGACCATTTTGATCAGTCTTTGCTACATTTGACACTGTTTTTCTGGACTGCAGTCAAAGTTGTGGTTGTTCTCTTCTGTGTTCTCAGTCAACTCCATGTATGCATGAACATTTTCTTCATTTGTCTCGTCTAGCTTTCTCTCCCCCTAGTATTTTATTCCTACATTTTTTGTCTCCCCTGGTCCCTTAGAGCCATCAGGTATTCTCAGTTATTCAGTGCTGTACCCCAAAATAGCCTAGATGAGAAAAGAAAAGCCTGCATGAAAAGAGATGATACATGTACTTATTATGTTGAAAGATTTTTAGTTTTGCTTTTTAAATGCCTTACAGTGACTGTGTCATAGAGACTGTTTTCCTCTACTGCAGGGTAACAGAGCAAATCAGCACAGAATGTAGAATATAAATTATGTTGGTTGTATTTTTGTAATGTTCTGATTGGTGCATGATGTTGTGGTATACCAAATAGCCTCTATCAGAAATATCCCTAAATGGCTATGTACAAATCATAACTGATTTTTTAGAAGAGGCAATTTTGTAAGGATTTGTGATTACACTTGATATGCTTTACTGCTAAACTGAAGTATAGTAGAAATTGAAGATGTAATGAGAATGAATGTGAGCAACTTTGTACACAAAAACGATTGACAGTTCAAGAGAAACAGACTGGATCGGAGCATAAACGTAGCCTTAAATGTTATTAAAATTGTACATTGGGTCATGCATATCATTTGATTACTTTAACATTAGTAGCCATATGGGACAAGGTCTTAATGTGAAGAATGGAGTGTTTTTTGCACAATGGACTATGCAAATTGAAAAATTGGCCAAGAGCATCATGAGCAATTTGCCTTCCTGTGAAGCATCTTGCATTTGCCAAGCAGAGTGGAGAACATTGGACTTGATGGATCATTGGCTTGATGTAGCATGGCAGATCCTATGTTCCAATTAAAACTGACTGGAGGAGGGCATTGTTCCAAATTTGAATTTGGTGTTAAAAGTAAATGCATGTGTCCTTCTGAAGTTCCCTATATTTATGTTATAGGATTAATGTTAAAGCGATTTATTCTATGTGTCCTTGTGGTTTCAGTGCTGCAATCTGCTTTACAGGTGACCTCAGAACAACAATAATTTATTAATGAGACTGAATATGAAGAAAAAGAACTCTTCTGCAATCTAAAAGGGAAAAGTGCTGCTTCTGATGAGTTATTTTATCTAAGTTGCATTTCTAGCTTGCTTTGCTTGAACAAGGTTGATTGAGGAGGCTTTTCTAAATGGCCATGTTAAAAAAGCAAGTGAGGTCTTAAGATCTGTGTAGTTGAGAAATGCATTGTCCTTCAGTGACACAGAAAGTACTTGTGGGTAAAATGAAGGGAATAGTCTTGGGAAAGTAGAGAACAATTCAGTGATCACTGTCTCTACTATTCAGGAAGTATAATGCCACAAACATACTTAGCTCACAGCCATGAAGCTTCTCAGAATTAACCGACCATTAAGACATAAAAGTCATGTAAACCTTTTTACAGGTAAAGGCAGGTCTGGATTAGATAAATATCTCAGAATTACATAATTCTCCTGTCTTCTTTGTGGAGAGTCCACAGTAGAAGACGGCCAATGCAGGACATGCAGTGTGGTTGCCCACCTGCTTGTTAGTGATATAAAATTCTCTCCCTACATTTCTGGGGACTTGCTGTGAAAGTAGTAGTAGTAGTAGTAGTGTTAGTAGTAGTTAGTAGTTAGTAGTTAGTTAGTAGTTAGGTGTTTCACCCACAACTCTCTCCTCCTCTGTTAGAAAGCTGTAGCAGAATACTACCCCTTTGTCATTTGCCATGGCTAGACCCCTACTGAACAGTGTCATTGTAGTCGAATGACTGCAGCTCTCAATGCAGTAACACTGCACTGTACAGCTAATCTGTGCACATCATTTTTTTGAGGGTACAAATTACAAAGCTATCACAGTAATAAATGCAAAGAGCCTTTAAAATCTATCTACCTCCAAGTCCTTTACATCATAATTATTAAATTATTTCAGAGCTCAGGTGAACATCCTGCAAGTGAACAGTAATAGGAGTGAAGGAGACTATCACACTGCCTAACTTCTGCTATCTAATTTAAGTGAGGAATTAAGACTCTGTCTTCCTAGCTTCTTTACATATCAGTGAAGAGAAGTTCCTCGGAACACTCATTCTAAATGCCTACGTTAGGGAATCTAACAAGAGCCTTCCAATTTAGCCATCTGTATTTGGTCCCTAAAGATTGGTGGGGCATTGCATTCATGAAGTGGAAGCTCTTCAAGAAGCTGTAAATCTTTGCTCTGACAGAGAATATAGCTTTCCACTGGCAACAAAATGGAGATGGAAAAATTCTAGAATTCTTTGAAATACAGAAGTGCCAAAGTTACTGTATTTTAATATGGATTTTATGTGATATAATAAATGAACCAGAAATAAATAACTGCTAACTCTCAACTTATGATTATGCCTTGGCCCTTTTCACTAACAAATCATATTTTAAAATGTTGAAATATGGACAGAATTAAAGCCAGAACTGAAACACAAAGGAAATTGTTTGGGTCCAGAGCTCACTTTCCCACCTCTCGGTTTCTTTCCTTCAATACGTACATAGTCAGTCATGTCTTAATTTGAGTGAGATGAAAAGAAGAAAAAAATGCACAAATCAAACATGTATGTTAGTCTTGATAATTCCTCTTCACATGTGTTGTTCTCCTTCTCTTTCTTTTGAAAAAAAAAATATATATACACCTTTTCTATACATACTATATTTATAATTTTTTTTGTTGTTCTTTTAAAAGAACAATCCTGTCTGACAGCCTCTGAACTGGTATCAAACATTCTCACTGGGAAAAGGAGCAGTTCAGCTTGGAAAGGTTTTTTTTTCTTTTGGTCAAACTCAGTTCTTGGTGTTTTTTAGTTTGCTTGCTTGTTTTTTAATTGAAAAAAAAACGAATTAAGAAAAACAGAATGAAATATGTCAAAAGCTATTGCAAGTGAAGGAAAAAGTATTATTGTCAGTGGTGCTTGCACTTCATCCACTGTTAAATCATAGAAAACAAAAACAGAAGTTTTGTTTCTCCAGCTTTATCTAAGTTCTTTTGTATTATCTGAGACTTATGATAGGTATATTAAGACACCAACCATACAGCAATCCATTTCTGGAAGCTGATTTTTAGATGCCACAAAGTTAGCCGTAATTTGTTCTGCCTCTTGGCAGACTTGGACACTACCTTGGGAGGAGGAAGCAAAGAGAACACAAATAGAGGAGACGAAAGAGAAACATGTGTCCTAGAAACAGTACGTGAGAGATAGTCATCTTCTGACAGAAAAGTCAGGAAAATGCTGATGGCATCTGGTTCAACATTTGCATTTGAGCAGGATATCTGTCAGCTTTAGGTAAATGAAAGTCCTACAGCATTATGATCCCTGGATGGAATGCACAACATTCTTTTTTGTAATAGTGAAAGATTCAAGAAAGTGTTGGTCATTTCTCATTAAATCTAATAATAAAAGCAAGCTTCCAATGATCAGCTTGGAAATTGCATGGAAATTCTGATTTAGTACTGCTTTATGAGCTCTCCACTGTCACTCTTGAAGCGTCAGTTTCTATCAGACCACTCAAAAGCATCTTATATTGTTTCAAAACATGGCTTCTTTCAAATGTAAAAGTATATAATGTATTTGAAAACTAAAATCATATTCACTTTCCCTCTCCTCTGGACATTTAAAAACTGCAGCCTATGCTATTAGTGACCATGTTGTTGCTGTTCAGAATGGCAGAGATAATGTAGCTGGATAGCATTTAGGCAGGAGAAAACTGCCCTGATCGAACCACTCTTCTAGCATTCACTCAGAGTGTTAACTGTTACGTCTCACTGCGTTGAATGAGGGTAGAAACGGAGTTTCACAGCCAGCTGAGGGGTAACAAATAGATCCTTCCTGTTTTCCTGGTTTAACAACACTATCAGGAAATCACTTTACATATCACGATTTGAAAACTGGGAATTTATGCTTTTGAATGCAATGGCGACTTTTTTTTTTTTTTTTTTTTTTTTTTTTTTTTTTTTTTTTTTTTTTTTTTTTCCCCCTTACAGAATGCATATCGACATCATAAGCTTTTCTACACTGGTATGAGGTGACCTTCTGTGTGTGGAACTCCAGGCCACCCAATTGCTGAAACTTTTGCAGGGTAACAGCTGTCAGTTTTTCCATGTAAGATCCAAATAGTAGAGAAAAACTTATGAGAGCTTCCTTTTATAGGGTACTCAGGGGGAAAAAAAAAAAAAAAAAGCCACCTAAATTGTATGGACTTATCTGAAAGAAAGAAGAGGGGATTTTTGTTGTTGTTGCAATTTATGTTCCGTGCTTGCAGAGTTCTTTATACAGATGTGACAGCTGTAAGATTTTGGAGAGGTGGAAAACAATGAGTAAAGTGATAACTTTCCACACCGTGACAGCTTGGGCTCATATCTGAGTCATTTCAGAAAACTCTGATGATGAAAGCAGGGACAACAAAGAAGATTGTGAATAACAAGCCAAGACAGTTGCGTGTAGAGGTTGATTCTCAAATTGCCTGACCTAATGCCTTCTCCTTTCTGAATCTGTTTCTCTGGAGCACATGGGTAAGCAGAGTTACATCCCTTGATGCTGCATATGCCCACAAACTCCTCCTGTCTTCCAGAATGGAGTTAAACCTAAGGTTTACTACAGCTTCCAGGTTGCAGAAATTTATGTGAGGCTTGCCCACAGCTGTGCATTTCTGTGCAGACAGGGAATATAATGTCTCAGAGGATTTATGTCTCATTCTTTCCTGTTTATTGGAACAAAAACATCAATTATGTGAGCTGTTAAATAAAGCATTTGCAAATATTTCTATGTATACATAACCTGATATAAAATACGTATCTTAATCTCTGCACGAGGAATTAAACTATTTTAATTAATTTTCAAGGATAAAAAGTAAATTCAACATATATTTAAAATCAGGACAGGCTGGAGATAAGGCAAATAAAACATTCTGTGTGAGAGCTGATGTCAAACAACCATAACATGCATTTCTCATTCACTAATTCACAGCTCAGGAATATATATTTGGGTCATTGCCTAGCTCCTTTTGCCCTGAATTTGGATTGGCCATCTTGCAGCTGTATTAACAGACCCTGCTCTATTCCAGGGAACACTTCTGGGAATATGTTTTTGTCTTGTGATTGCAATAACAGTAAATACAAGTGGTCTTTCAGATTCTGATATACGGCATGTGTACAGCTCACCCCACTTAGTACTGGCCACTTTGTAAATGTATTTTCTTTCCTGTGTTTTTAGGCAGCAAGGTGAATAGGTTTGCCAAATGTGATAAGTGTTTCTCAGTCTGATTGTAGAAAATGCATGTCAGTGTACATCCATTACTAGTGAGCAGCATAACTTATCAATTATGCATTAAACTTTCTTACCTAAGAAACTATTCAATGACCAATTTAACCTAATAATGTATTGTAGTTGGGGCTGATGATACCTGTGGGTCACTGTGTTGCTAGAAGGTGCAATATCGGGATGCCACTTCAGTAACAGAGGTCTCATAAACTTAGAAATGAAGTACTGGGGATTCCATTCCCTGGAATCAAGTACAGTATCTGTCACTGATACTTGTAGTCTGTTCTTGAGCATGTCTGGGAATATGGATTCCGCAAATTCTACAAAATACGCAAATATTCTCCCTTAGTGATAAAATGTGATTAGAAAGTTATTCCTGATATTCAAGATGGGTTTTTCCCTTGCTATAAAGAGGGTAGATTAATTCTTGTACTGTCCTTGAGGGTGCGGAGAATAACAGTTGGTCACCACACTCTTTAAACGTTTTTTTCCTCCATTCTGTGACACTTTTCTTTCTCCACATCTTCACTTTTACATTCTATAAATAAATAAATAAATAGACGATCAGTTTTTTCAACTCTTCTTCAAGGCCCTATTTTCTAAACCTCCCACCACCTGTCCACCAGTCCAATCCGTCCTAGTCCTTTTTGAGATTGAGATTCAAATATGTAAGTATTATGTTCCACATTAGGTTACATCAATTTTCAAGTACAACAGTGTATCTCACTTAGGTTCTACCTTTATTTTGGAAAGAGCATTACATAAATACATTCCTTATGCTTTTAAGCTGTTAATTAAAATACTAAATAAGCCCACATCCAGATATGACGCAGTCAAGATGCACCTTTGAAACTCTTTTGAATATGAGCTTTCAACACTTACCTAAGAACATAGTTTTGTCCAGTGTTTCTCAGTATTCATGAGAGAGTAACTTGTAATACTATCAACAGTAAAACGTATTGTATGGGAACTGCTGAGTCATGGCCTGAACCACTGATTGAGCACCCGGAGGAAAGACCCAGTCAGCCCTGGGAGCACAGGTGAAGGCAATTCAGTGTGACCAGAAGGCCCTCTTAGGCCTCATTTAAGGGCTGACTGCCACTGAGGAGGGATCTCTTTTCTGGAGATCCTTCCTTGGTAGGAGTCTTTCCCTGTGAACCCAAAGTCATCTGATCTGGGTGAGCGCTCTATTTCCTTTCCTTTGTCGCACCTTGCTATTGTGCTGGTCATTCCACCTCTTTGTAACACCTTTTCCATTGTGTTAGTCTTTCTGATTGCTACACCTATAGAAGAACTCATATTAAGAAAACATTTCTTCAGAATATGAAGTAAAAGAGGAGACTGCCTTGGTAGTCAGATTCATAAAGATGCAGGCATACAATGGCTGTCACCTGCTCTGATTTGGCCTGTGACTTTGGTGACAAGAAGTTGTTTAATTCTCTGAGTAAAACTAGGTGGTACTTGGTTTAGCTCTCTGTAGTAGAAAACCCACTTTACAAAGAACCCAGCCTTCCGCTGCCCAGCAGTTCTGATGTCAGCCCCAGAGAAATTGCTGAGTGTGAGCTCTTCTCCCAGCAATACTTTGGGGCAGCTTGCTGGCAGGTCACAGCAGTGAGGGGCTGGCTGTGCTACTGGTGCTTCTGTTCTACCTGCCTATGAGTGGGCAGAGTGAATTGATTTCCAATGCTATTAGTCAGGCTTTTCAGAATTATTTCATTCACTTCTTCCACTTCTGAGAAGAAGTGCTTGCTGGGGAACAGCAGCTTTGCCTTGTTCTTCTTGTTCTGCCACGAGTCTTAGGGACAGGCTGAAATAACGTCAGTTGTCCCAATAATAAGAAATGCTTACTTCCTTACCACTGTGAAGTAAAACAATAAGTTGCTTTAAGATAATATTTGCCTCTAACCACACTAACAGAATGCACTGAATTTCCACTGAAAGGCTAATATACTGCTTTAAACTCAGCTCCGTGGGTTATTTTTAGATCCTCTGCTCGTTGGTGATAATGATCCTCCTCAGGCTTAAGTCACAGGCAGAATAATCCCCCGAATTCTAGACCTTTTATTAATAATGCGTGTATTTTTGCTTTGTAGGAGGAGAGCTACATCCCACCGAAGTGCTTGGATACTATTAAAAAAATCCCTCAAATAGAGGATTGTATTTTTCCAAAGCAGTGTTATCTCAGAGATCGGGGGCCTGTAGTTCCTTAGCTCCTGCAGACATAATCCCAAGATACTGCACAAGCAATGTGTTTTATCTCACAAATATTTATGCCCAGAATCACCATTACTGACCTTCACATGCCCACAGATGCAATGTTTGAGGTAGTTGTTCCAAAACATACTGTCAAGCATCCATGTTATCTGAGGTATTCAACACTGGAATAATTTTTCCTTTTTTTTTTTTTTTAAGTTTGGCTGGTGGCAAGTACTAACCTGTTAATAGAAAGAATTGCTCATTATTCAGAAAGAAACAGACATAGAATGAATACTCCCTTTTCTCTAATGTGACATTGGGAACAAAAAAGTAGGCAAATTGGAACAGAGGGTCCTAGAGTCTTCAAAAGGGAGGAATGATGATTCTTCTGCCACTCTCATGCAAGTTTTCTTCATGTTGTCCTCTTCTGGAGTGGTACAGGTCCTACACAGGCATTTTGGAACAGGAGTAAAATGGCAAAGCAAGTGGTTGCTGCATTCCAGTGCCTCACCAGCACGTGTTCGTATGATGTGGATTAAATCTTTGCTGCTCATACTGGTTCAGTGAGTCCAGGAATCTCCTGAAGGCATCGGTTTCTGTGTACTGCATTGTCTGAGGCCTTGTATTTATTGCAGAATCAGCTGAGAAATGGTCAGAGAAGTCATTTTCTGGTGTTATCCCCCTAAGGCATGTATAAATTTCTAAGAGGGAAAGAATGTACTTTGTGCTGAACTGCATCACACTGAATTCTAGCAGGAGGCTGCATTACTATTATTATTTTTTTTTTAAGTTTAGCAAGATTTTATTTTCAAGTTATGCAGTAGCATGCTGGAAAACATATGCTTTCTGAAGTTATAAAAGATTTTATAGTTTCCTTCACCAAGTTTTCTGCAGTTTTCCACAGATGTAAGTGTGGAAAAATAAAAAGCATTCAATGAAAATTTTGAAGGAGATGGAAGCATGTTCAAAATCATTCACAAATGATTAGATTCCATACCAGTAGTTCCAATGTGACTTGTCTGGAGACCAAAGTGGATTTAAATCTCTTAGTGAGAAAGCAAGTGGCAGATTACTTCTCCTTAATTTCTAGGTGCCAAACTCTAATGAGAGTTATGGGTGAGAAGTAATACAACAAAGGCAGTAAAAGTTAGTCTTGTACTGCTCTGCAGAATAGCGAGGGCCAAGTCTTTTTTGGAGGATAATGTTCTACACTTAGGATAGAAAACAAAAGTAGATTTAATTTATTGAACGGAGGTTAACCATACAAGAAGCAAACAAACTGAAAAACAGATCAGAAAATGGAGACTTAAAGATCCTGCAAGGTATTCAGCACTCATGGTGAGCAGGGGAAGCTGAGGAAGGTAAATTATCAGATAGTATTGGAAAGTATTAATACTACAAGAACAAAGAATGGCAGGAAATACAGATAATGAACATGAAATTCTCTTGTTACCTAATTTGTGTTCTGAGGGATTATCTCCTCAGCAGAATAAGCCTCTGTGAGTACAGCAAGATGTTTTGAAAACATCAGCAATGCATGCCTTCTGGTGTTTGTGATTTTTTTTTCCAGTTGTGAACACCCCAAATTGTGTAATCAGACAGTTGGTGACAGAATTCTTAACTGCACCGTAATAGCTGCTAAAATGCTGCTCCAAACAGGAAAGTAAGTTTAACATTAATTTCTAATAGACAATGCCTGCCATATGAGAACAGCTAAGTTCTCATAAGGTTCCTTTAGAAAAACGTCTTACTGAGGGAGATGAGGAGAAACCTGTTTGGGAAAACTCTGTAAAATTCCATTCACAAATAGAATTTTGTACAACCAGATAAAAAGACAAAGACAAAAGTGGTGGCTTAAATGATAGGAAGAGTAGCTACTGAAATTTCCTTATGGCTGGGTGTACAACATGCGCAAACTCTCAGAATAAGCAGAGATTGAAAAGCTACAATCTGCCAATGAAATTTGAAAGGTATCATCAGGATAGCTTCAGTTCTGTTTCTCATAATGCATATGCTGTGATCCGTTCTTCCATCAGAAAGACTTACACTGTCTTTCTCAACGTGATCCAGAGAAGAACTGGGGTTGTACTATGGGGTTTCTCATGGGATTCATGCCCTAGCTGCTGTGAGTTTGGAAGTGTCTTGGGCAACCACCTGTATGAAACTTAAAACTTGGTGGCTATGTTTTTGTATTGAAAGCAGAAGGCCCATCTATGATACAAAGACTAATTTCCAGACGAATTTAAGCCCTTAGGTCATAAGGTGGAGAGGTGACTAGGACTTTCAACAAAAAACATTTTCCCTGCATTCCATCCACTCTTGGAGATGGTTCAATCAATCAGAAATTTTCACAGAGAAGAAATCTCTTAACCTCACACAGGGGCTATTTTAACAATTCAAATTTAATAGAAGTATAAACAGCTGAAAATGGACTTTTTTGATAAGAACAGTTTCCTATTAAAAAAAAAAGTTCATTCCCTTTTGTTTTCATTCTGCTTCTTGCAGAATGCAGGGTGGTGTGTCCCAGCAGGTATAACACTAAAGAAAAGAGAACAGGAAGAGTATTTAGAATAACCAGATAACTAATACTGGTTGTATTTGAGTAGATAGTTCATTATAAATACTTGGTGTAGACCACAGAGTATAGCAGGATAAGCAGGATACAGATATGGCTATCAGTTGACAAGCCACTTACGCTCGGAAATTAGCATTACAAAAAAAGCATCTTTGTAACCAAATTTCAAAGGACTGAGCTAGTAGCAATGCAATGAGCATTAAATATATTGTTCAGTCACAGTTTTGAAAAGCATCTGCAAAATAAGTAAATAAATAAAACCCCAGAGGTTTTATCTGTTAAAATCCTTCAAGTGAGCTTACAAAACAACACTTACCATAGAGCTTCAATAAAGAGAATAAATGATATAATCTCTGTGTGTTTACTTCTTCAGAACAATTACTTGAAGCAGGAAATCTTAAGATAAAAACATCTAATGATGCTAAGTCTCCTATCTAACCTCCTTCCCAAAAATATTATGGTTAATGATAACAAATTCTTTCCTTTTGTGTAATAATAAAATTCGGTCTTTGTATATGGTTCAACAAGAAACAATATACTATTTTTCCTTCTTATTCCTAATTTCAAATTTTAACTGGTAATTAACTTCTGAGAAATTTACAGAGGTGGAAAAAATGTTCTTCTTTTGTTGCTCTAGTTTTTATTCATTCTGAACCTGCAAAACCTAACAGATTGCTTTAGGAAAGACCAGCGAATTCACAAGTTCAGGGGCACAGAAAATGAGAATACCTGCATGTATTCTTCTCTGCCACAGACTGCACAGCAAGTAAGACAAACCTAAGAGGTATAGTCAGAAAGGACAAGCCAGGTGTAAGACTGGCCAAGGATAGCCACGGACAGCCCTGGGCTGAACTAAGACTAATACACATCCATAGTAGTTATAACTGTAACTGTAGTGGAGTTAAGATATGCCACTCTTGAAATGATGATAAAAAGCTTTTCCAGAGTTATAATCACTCCAAAGCAGTACGTTCAAGCCAGCAGCCTCTACTGGAAGAAATCGTGTACCTCCCCATAGCACCTGGGATGCAGTTGTCCTGGTTGTCACGAGCATGAGGACAGCTAATGCTAAGCCCCTGCGAACATCCAGATGTACACTGGCTGCTGTGCTTTGTGGGCTGGGGATGGATGCAGTCCTTAAAGGCAGGAGCTACCAGAAGAATTTACAAACAAATGAAACAGAAGGGAAAGAAAATACTGCCAGCCAAACTGCATGATTTCTGCAGCCCATTGCTGCTAAGACTGGACAATAGTATATTAATACTCAGGCAGGAGAGCTCATCTCCAGATAATAGCATCTAAGGGCGACATGCTGCTTGGAAGGACAAAAGCATCAGCTGATCTGTTTGCCTACTGATTTGCTAGATATCATGTAAATTTATGACAGTTTTTCAGTCATTGTGGATAGAACCAATTTTACACATCTACTTATGCATCTATGGAGCAAAGATCCACACAATTCTGTGGAGGAAATTGTACTTAAAAAGCCTTCAGTTGTTTCCTTCAGAGCAGGAGTGGTTCCTCTTACGTGTAGAAGGATTATGCATAGCAGTAAGGTTTACAGTGTTGTTCTTCAATTTAAACATTATGACTTTGCATCTAAATCTATAAAGACTATCGGCAATGTTAGCAAGAATGAGCCTTCTACTGTTGTGGGTATTTGCATGAACATTTTTCCCTTCAGAATACCCACTGTTAGGAAAACATATGTAGAGAAGGCGCTGGAAACCTCTGGTACACTGTGATGATAGAACGAACTCCCAAGTGGATGATACAGTGCTGTAAATCCCAACAGTAATTTAACCATTTCCTATACTAAAGCTAAGATCTTACAGCTGTTGCTGGAAAGATTCAGGTAGCTTAAGACACAGCTATCCACAGCTGGCTGTTACTTCTCTGCCAGAAATTACCTGTACAGTTCAGCTAGTGGAACAAATCACTTGAGTGCTCCTCATCAACAGCACTGCAGAAGTCAGCTGATCTAATTGAAAATGATGCTGTGGCTGTGTCAAGTAACTCAGCAGATTTTGCACAGGAATGGGTGAAGAGAGCTCATGTATTCTGCTCCCTGGCTGAACTGTGAGGATGTGACTGTCTGCAGACAGCTGCTAACAAATAGGAGAGATTTTTGGATAGACTGCCTGATGGTGGCCCAGTGCTGCTGCCGGTGCTACCTTAGGCAGACTGGAATCAAGAGCTGTAAAGAGGCCTTATCAGTCTGAGTAGACAGAGGCTTTACAGAAGGAATGTCTCAAATGCTTGAGAAGCATTCAGCTGCTGTTTGAGGCAAGATACTGGGATTCATTACACCAGCTCTTACTGAAACAGTCTGTGACATTATGCAAAATATTTTGTCTGAGTACGCCCTTTAGCGTTTGCACCTGCAGAGGAAAACAAGATTTGTTTAGTTCAGTGTTGCATATGTCTTCTTCCTTTATGGGAACTGTGCAGCAATAAGGTGCTGATGAAGTTTTTATATTGTCATCTGGAAGTTGTTAGCTGAATGGAAGGCTGTTGGAGTCACTTTGTCACTTGCACTGAGCTAAGAGGACAGAGGGAGAGCTTATATAGCCCAGAGAGCAGCTGACTTCTTTTATAGGCTTAGCACAGAGTCTGAAGGAATATGGCATCAGATGTATTATAATGTTTTGAAGCACTTGCTGGAGCTTTCTACTTTCTGAATTTAAAATACACAGCTCTGTAGTTAAAGCAAGGAAAACAAAACAGCACAGAAAAGAATCTGCTTGGCTGGGGAGAGTCTTGTGAGTCCCAAATGGAAACACTCTCACTGCACTCCTCCAAACAAACACAGCCCCAAACCTTGCAGTGCCTGTGGCAGAGGTGGCCAAATCGGCCACCATCAGAGCTGAGCAGGGAGATAGGCTCTGTGGATAGGGATGAGGATGGGGATGGGGTAGTGAGAGACACAGCAGCACATGGCAAAGAAGAAAATCATGAAGAAATTGGAGAATAGAAGTTGAAAAAAGCCCACCAGATCAGTACTCAGGAGGGTTATGTGATTTCAGACAGTTGTGTAAAATCCATCATTTCTGTCATTTGTCACCAGAGCCCAGCCAGAGCCTAAGTCCGTTGATTTCAGTGGGTTTTCGGTTAGTTCTGGAATCAATATAAAGTATTTAAAGAGCTGATTACGAGCAGTGGCAGTGGCAGTCCTAGGGGTTGAATCAGTCATAAGCCACCCTGGTGTGTGAATGATGAACCCTGCTCAGCAGTCAGTTGCATCGCCACTGGGCCATTTGCTTTCAGAGGATTTGTCTGTGGGTGACAATGACAAAGATAAATACATCTTGGGGGGTGACCATTTGATCTAGAGCTTTGACAGGGTTGCTCTCTGCCAGCAAGAGCTGATTATGAACTGATGCAAATGTTCATTCTGGACTGAAATACGAAGTCGGCATATACGATGCACTAAGCCAAAAGCAAGCTTTGCTTCTTAATGGAAGTGCTGGTGCTAAAGTAAGCAGATCTCCTTCTTGCAAAGTCTGCAAAACTAATGAGCAATATGGTCAAAATCAGAGGAATACTGTCAATTTAGTGTAAGCATAATTGTAAAGAATTTTAAGTCCTATTTGTGAAATCTGGAAAGGGAAGAGTTGTTTATATTGCAAAGTTAGTACTGGAAATAGTTTCCATAATAAGTTTGCTTTTCTGTTTTTCTCTTTCCCTGCCCCTTGCAAATGTAAATTTAGTAATAATAAAATGTAAACTCTGCAATAAGGCTTCAAAGAAGAAATCTAAAATCCCCCAGTGTTCTCTGAAACTTCATGTCACATCTTGCCTTCTGGTAGCATCTCTAAGAGAAGTTCACTAAATAAATATACAGCGGTTAGGAAATGTATCTTTAGACTTTTTAACAGTTTTCTACTATTGCTTGACTTGTGGCAAATGCAGTACATGTTGGCACCTGTCTGAAAGGTCTAGATTTGTTCTGTTGACTGACAAAATAGTAAAAGGCTGCATTTCTTCAGCTACACATTGGGCATCTCAGGGAAAATGTGTTAATGTTTGTCACATTGTTGTCACATCTGTCACAACACAGCGGTACCTAAAGCAGAAAGAACATCTCTCTGGAAAGAATAATCTGCTTTATTTCTATGCATGGTTAGGTAGAGGTGTTTGTGAGAATTTACGCGTGTTTCTGAAGAACACTTAAGAAAACGGAAGGATACCAAAACAGAGGTAAAAGTGAACTCAGATCTCCCAATTCACAAACTCTCCAGATCAGTGCTGTGCTGTGTTCCTAAAACATTTTGTTCACTTCTTGGAAAAAGGCATAAACATTTCCTGAGTGAGCACACAGAGATAGCTGGTTCGCAAAGTGTTACTCTTTCCTCACTTAAAAATAAAGCTTCCTTTGCATCCTGGGGAGTGGGGTAAGTCTACAGAAAAACCCTTCTTTCCTGTGCATGCTGGCCCCGCACAGCAGGCTAACTGCTGAACAGGCTGAAAGGGAAATGGTGCGGTTCCTTTTGCTAGGAGATAGGCAGCACTTCCCCGCCTTCCCAGAGCCCGTGTTCTTGCATTGCTTCTGTGCTGCATGGCTCAGAGACCTGGAAATGTTGGACAGAGCCCAACCCAAGCAGATCAGCTGTGCTGTCTTTTGCTCTCTCAAATAAATGCAGTTAGTTTGCTGTTCAATTTTGTTTTACGTCCTTCCAGCATTGGGGAATTATTCTGTGGCTGGAGACGTTCCCCTTAACCTGGAGCTGAGACCTGCTGTCATAACAGGAGGAAAGCTATTTTCACCACTGTCAGAAGAAGCATCCAGCATTTGAGATAACAGCTTTTGAAACAGCACAGAAATTGTTATCAGTTTTGTCTTTTTAACACTGGCAGTTTAAATAACTTTTACCCTCAGTTCAGAGATGCTCGCTGGGGGATTGCTGTTGTCAAGAATGGCTTAGGGCCTTCAGGTGGATGGAGAAGACATGGTGTGCAAACAGAAATTGAGCCAGCATTTTCCAATTGCATGTGAGAAAAACAAAACAGAGGCAGCAAAATGCATGAAAGCCTCATTTAAGGCAAAAAACAACTCAGCCTCACACAACAGCAAACAGCACAATTAAATATTCAAGAAGGGATGCTATAGAGTTTAGCAAAAGCCAATGTGACAAATTGCTTATTTATAAATTACTTATTGCTTGTAAATATAATTTGTAAAGTATTTATTAGTTACAGTCCTCAAATTGGGTGGTGGGCATGGAACAGGCTCTCCAGGGCAATGGGCACGGCCCGATCTGACTAGAGTTCAAGGAGTGTTTGGACAACACTCTCAGACATAGAGTTTGATTTTTGGGTGGTCTGTGTGGAGCCAGGAGTTGGACTTGACAATCTTTGCGTGTTCTTCCCAACTTGGGATATTCAGTGATACTATGATCTTCCCAATCCAACACTACAGCCTTTACATGTGGAGAGGCCTACTGTTCTTACAGCCTGGACAATGTTCTGCCTGTATTTTTCCCTTTTATCCTTGAAGATTCTCAGAAGACCTGGGAAATGCCTACACAACTGTTGCTTCCCTCATTGAAGGGAGCCGGCCTTGTTTTACCTGAGCATGGTCACTGCTTTGCCCCAGTCACAATGGTGAAAAAGCAGCTGCCCCAGACATTAGAAAGATGACCCTACAGCTGTACAATGTGTAGAAGGATCTGCTAGGCAACTTCCAAGGCCCTTGAATTTGCAGGGCATAAGAATTTCAAGCACTCAACCTAGATAAATTACAAGTTATAAGCACAATAATCTGTTGCAGAGCCGCCCAGGTATATGACAAAGGGTTCCCAATGAGCACCATTCTAAAAATATTTGGTCTTGTTCTCTGTGCCATGATTATTGACCCCATACAGATATTTTTCTTCTTTCAGTATAGGTTTTATTTTTTCTCCTCTGTATATCTTCTTTCACCTCTAAATCATTTTTATAAAAACTGCACTTAAGTGTGATTATTCCCTCATTTGCGCAAGTATATTGCCCCTTCAAATCCACGTTATATTTGTGCATGGAGAATTCACTGTTGGATTCCCCCACTCCTTTTTCTTTTCTTTTCTTTTCTTTTTTTTTCAAACAAAAAATGAACAGCATAAAAAGGAATAAGCCCCCACAAAGTCTCAGAATTATTCTACAACACAGCAGTCATTAAGACAACGAATGTAATGTAGCTTCTACAACAAAAACACTAGAGGAGGTTAAAAAAAAATGTAGGTGGGTATTTGTCATGACAAAGTCTTATGGAACAGAGCTAGCAATGAATGTGGGGTGGTATCCCGTGCAAGTCTTTGTATACCTAAACTTCAAGTCTGTGGGAATTTCCAAAATGCAAAAGGCACAGAATCAAAGTCAGAATTATTTGTAAATATGAGATAGGTGAGATTTATATAACAGGCTACTGCAAATTTATGAATCCAGGAAAGGAAATAATTACAAAGGAAATTGAAGTTAAAAATAGTCATGAACTGCTAAAAAGCATGTGCTTTCACCTCTTTCACTGGCAACAGGGTGTTCCACCCACTTGCTGTGTGCCAGTTCATTCTTCCAGATAACCAGTAGGGCCAGTAATGGGAGCTCCAATCTGAAATAGAGACTTTACTTGGTGAATGCTTGTCATTATATGTTCAAAATAGGTTTTAGATTACTTAAACAAAAAGCTTATACAATTTACTTGTACATGTAGCACAAAAAGTCTTCTAATTGCGTGTTTTGGTACAATGCACTTCTTTTGAGAGCAGAAATAAGTAAAAATAAGAGAAATTCAAAAACGACAACTAAAGCTAACCTACAATCTGATGAAATTTATTTCCATCAGAACACCGTAAATGGTAATCAGCAAGACACAGCTGCACTGCCCACTGTACACTAGGCAATTTTTTAGACAGCCCTTTCTCTTTTATGTAACAGATTCCACTCTTTCCTCCTTTCTTTGCATTCTTTGCATTTGGCCCCTTCATAGCAAGGGCTGATTGCTATGCTCTCTTCTGCACTGCTGTGAGCCAGGTCTCCTCAGCATCCACAGCTGGAGCTCTGTGGACAGTAAGCCAGGTGCCATTCTGCTGGAAGGGGTTTGGGACTTGTGCTCTCTGCCTTCTCCCGGGTATCTTGGTTGTGGAGTGCCTCTGGGATCTGAAAAGGGAACAATCAATAATCTCTACTCTAGAGCACATTTTAGACCCAGCCACAATTTGTCTCTGATGCATATTGTAGAATGCTTTTCATGTTCAAAGTAGAAACGTGTAGATAATAAAGTGACACTGTAGAGCTGTGATACATGAACACTGAAGGAAATAACTGCTTATACTTACCTATCAGACATTTATTTATAGGGTTACAAACACTCAGTAAAACACATTCTGTATCAGTAACACAGCTAGCCAAACAAAACAAGGAGAAGGGCTGAAGATGTAACCCCACAGGTCTAGATACTGATGTCACCCATGGTGCACACGGTGTTGCTCACAAACACACCAGGGGGCAGGGAGGAGGCACAGGATCTGTGAGGGATCCCCTGCACACCCAAAGCTGGGCACAGGTTTTTGATGTGTTCAGAGGATAGATTGCAGGAAAACACAGGAACTCTCAGGGACCAGTAACAGCAATAACTTCCTTGATAGCAACAATATCCTTGATAGTAAGGAAGTTGTAATCAAGAAACAAGAAAGGAAGTTGCAGCAACATTAGGCTTCCTGAGAGCACGTCTAGTGAGTGATGTGGAAGAAAGCTGAGGAAGGAGGATTTTAAAATGATCCGTGAAGGATTTTGTGAACCACTTGTACAAGGTGCAGCATAAGAACACTCACTTGTATTTTAGTAATTGCAAAGACAAAATGATGGGATGTGATGGGATTACTAGTTGTTTGTATGTTTTCATCTGTCTTATTTTTTGAAAGTAACAGTTTCTTCATGCATATATGATTTCTAATCCTGTCTGAAAACAGTTTTGATAGAGGAATTTTAACAAGTTGTAGGTAAACGCTCTTCACTTCTGCAAGCTAATTTCTGGACTTGCTGAAATCAGTTTTGATGAGTGCTTGATGCCTGTTTCCTCTAATAATAATCTTCATGAAAGAGGTCCAAATGGGATGCATGAGATTCTTTCTATAAATTTTATTAAACAGCACCTGTCAAAAAATCACAAATTTTATTATCTGTGTCAGCTTACAATCACACACATTAATGACGCTAGAGGGAAAAAGTTTGTAAGAATGATTCTTTGAAGAAAGTAAAATAGCCGTGTGTTGCTAGCAACTTTAATAAAATATTCTGATGGCTGACTGACATTAAAACTATGTTATTTAGTCTATGGGAATATAACAGTATACTCTTTAAGTTAAGTAAATAATATTTTGGTACAAATCTCAATTAGGGATTTACTGAATAATAACTCAAACCTTCTCTGTGTGTCCTATATCCAAGTCAGATCTGGGAGCATAGATCTTGTGTGAACTCTTTGCATAGCATGGAGGATTTCTTCCAGCTCAGAGGGAATCTATTTTGAGATCAGTTTTTAGGTACAACAGGAGACAAGCAACTTCCACTGAAAGACAGGCAGTCTTCACTGAAGCTACTTCGGTGAAGCTGCTCTGCAAGAAAAAGAAGACCCTGTGAGTACTCAAGGTCAAGTACGAAATAAATTAATTCTGTAATTGCTAACAAGCAACTTCCAGCTCTGGCAAATTATATACCTAATACAAATTATTAATATGTGCTTGTTTTTGGAAGGAGTGCCTGTGATTTTGTCCTCAGATGAAAAGAACCAAAGCATTTAAGATTTTACCACTAAGCTAAAGCAAGGGTGTTTCTGGGCTACTAGCTGCTGGCTTTTGGCTCATGCTATAGGAAGCTTCTGCAGATATTTTGGATGAAGGAGTAGGATGTTTATTTTTATATACTTATGCCTAAGCTCAGTGTTTGTTTTGAATGCAGTTGGAATGAACTCTTATAGTAAACACTGATGTCATTTAGAGATAGCGTAAACAAAGCAGTGTTTCTGTTTGTACGCTCACTGCTCTATTCTCTTCAAAGCAGTAACTAAAGCACAACTGGAGACAGAAGGCAGTTCCATAAAGCACAGCTCCTGCTTTTTCCCTGCTGCTCTTGGTCCAAGTGAGTGAAACCTAAGGTGTGAGAAGTTTGCGTCTGCACTTTGGCAGACTCCTGTGCTATTGAGCACAGCATCAAGAAAACAATTTTCCAACCATATTGTTAGAGAGCTCCGTGCAAGAGGACTGTCTGACAAAAGCCATTCAATCTGATACAGACTATGAAGGTTCCTTACAGTTTCCTGATTAAACGAATTTTCTCCTAAAGCAACTGATGACAGCGAATCAGCTTCTAGCTCCTTGACCGTAGACGCGTGATCCTGCTTATCCTGTTGGTAGGAGACTTTTGCAGCTCCCTGATGCTTTTGGGATTTCAAGGTTCTGTCAGCTGGAGCAGTGATTGCTTGCTTCCCCTGGAAAATGCAGTAGTATCCTGCTGCCTTACAAAGGTAAATAGTAATCCAAGAAATGAGAATGAAAGTTTCCAGTCACATTTTTGTTTTTGTTAAATAGTGTCATGTGCCCAGCAGCTTTCAGTTTTGCATAAATTCTGGCAACCTCAAAATTAGCTTGACTTTGACTCTTGGAACGCGTCGACCAAAGATAAAACATATAAATTAGTAGATATGGGAGCTTTTAGAACAATGTCTGGAGAGGTGCCTTTGACTGCAAAACAGAAGAGGTAAAAAATAATTTAAAGAAGGTGCTTTCACTTGACTATTTCTCCTTCCAAAAAGCCCCTTCAAACAAAAAAAGCAAAACAACAACAGCAACAAAACACAGATGAACAAAAAAACCTTAGATAAAAATAAACACTGCATAAAAATAAACACTCTGAGGCAAACAGGAATGCCACCTCATTTGAAATAAAGGTAGAGGACAGGGTTACAATTTTCCTCAACTTGAAGGTTATATAATGAAATAACATTTATGAAATATCTTTTCATTTCCCAGGTTGATAATTGGAGATGCAACATAATACACTGCAAAGAATTAAGCATGAATGATTCTAGATCATGAAAAAAATCTGGGCAAGCTTGAAAAAACTCTTCCCCAGGGACAACATTCCAGGAGCAGCTGATGGTGCTGCATGTGTGCATGTAATACCATCACAAACTGCCAGTTTCCCAAACAAAGTGAGTGAACCTCTGGTACAATCCAGAGAGGACGTAGAAGATATGGTGAAAGAACCCCTGACCTCGCTCCCCTCCATGAAATTTGAGTCTAGATAAGACAATCATCCTGTTACACTATTTTTTAGGTGTCTAATCGTATTACAGTACATTGTATTTCATCTGTTAACCTCAAGCCACCTTGCAAATGTCTAGATGTATCAGGAGAAGCTCTCTCATGCTTCAGATGTGAATCACTGACTGGATTATAAAAGGCAAAGTCAATTAATCAACTCCAACCTGAAAGTTGTTGTTCATGTGGGTAACATATCTTGAAGCTTTGATCATCTGTGTACCCTTTTAGAAGTAATTTCTACAAATAAATTTCAAATGTCAAATATATTTCATCATTTAGCATCAGCATATGGAAGGAGAAGTTGAAAGAAGTAATCCACTGTCATTACTTATTGGGAAGAACATGAAGGGAAAAGTCCTAACAGAAGAGAGAGAAGAAAAAGGAAGCCGTAGGAAAGTATCAGGAGCTGATTTGTGGACACTCCCCCAGAAGGTCACAGGAGGTAATGGAAGGAATGAAACTGGTGATGGAAATCAGCAACACAGACAAACATCCAAAAAACCGCAATCTTCAAGGAAGCAGCAGGCAATCAGGCAGGGGTTCTGTGAGAATCCACAAACCTCATGTCAGTGCTAAAATAGGACAGCCATCAGCTCTGCTCTGCATCACGCCCACGCACAAAAGAGCTCAGCACCCGGCGCTCCATTACGACCCACTGCAGTTTGTGCATGCTCAGCCCAAGGCTTCGGCAAGACCCTGTGAAGACCGGGTTCATTTGGGCAGGGTTGGATGATGCTGGCAGAGAAGCATTCACCCCTCAGTGTGACAGTGGAAGGAGCTGAACTTTGAACTCTGAGACAGGCAAATCTGAACATGAAATAAGACAGTGGCACGTTGGACTTATGCTGGCCTTTATATAAAAATACTGCGTGGAATGACTTCTGTTCTTGATTTTATCTGTTCCACAAGTAGACTCTAAGACTGTGCTTTTCGTCCCCATCACTGGAGCTGTATTAAGGCCCAGCAGTTCGGCCACCCTGGCTTTTATGTTTTGATTCTGTTAATTTTAAATGGTGGTGTGACCCTAAGAACAAAAACAGTTTCCCTCTCCACCATATTTTGGTTGTTCTGGGAAACATTCTGCCCTGTAATCGATAAGAGTTTAAAAATAACGTTGTGCTTTTCAAACATAAAAATATTTTCCCGAGGAGAAAGTGCAAATTTCTTTCACAGAGAAGGTAAATATTTGTGCCCTCTGTGAAACAAATAGGTTCAAAGCACTGGAGGGGTAAATATTATTCCTGGAGTGAACTCCGCCTGTCTCTTCTCTAGCCAGGAATGTATCAGCATCAAAGCTTTCCTTCCTCCCCACGTGCCACACCGAGGCCCACCTTCCCCAGGCCCCAGTGCTGCTGCTGACCCAGAGGGCTCCCGGCAGCGTGCAGGCCCCATGGGGACAAAGCATTTGGCGGGGCCCCAAGCACTCCCCGAGGCAGCGGGGGTGTTATAGGTGGGAAGGTGACCTGGGTGATGAGAACCAGCGGTATGCGAACAATATTTTTCTCGCTATGTGCAATGTGATAGGAGCGCAATGAGCAAACATAGAGGGCGAACACATAAGGAAAGGCTAGCCCCGGCAGGACTCCCCACGGCTAGGCCAAGGGCCCCACCCGGTTTCTTCGCGCAGCCCGGGCCGGGGACAGGCACGCAGCCACCGGGCAGCTGAAGGCGAGGCTCAGCTCCCGCCGCTGCCGGCGCTGCCACACGCGAGGCCACGCCCCTCACACCTTTAGCCTCACCCACCAGACGCGCGCCGAACCGCGCACGCGCAACACGCCTCCCCACGGGGGAAGGGGAGAGGCGCTTTGCCCTTACACACGCACGCACTCAGACGCCGCAGGCCGCCTCTTGCGATTGGCGGTGGAGAGCCCTTTCTTCCCGCCCCCTTCACGGGCCGCCGCTCTGCCATTGGCCCCACCTGCCGGCGGCGCTAGGCGATTGGCTGCGGGTGGGCGGCGTGGTGGGCGGGCCGGGCCGGGCCGGGTCAGGCCCGTGTCCGCCGTTAGGTGCGGTGAGGCCGGGCTGCCGCCGCCGCTTCCGGGTTCCTAGGGGAGCCGCCGCGGAGGGCGATGGCGTAAGTGCGGGGCGTCACTGCGGGGCGCCGAGAGGGTTGCGGTGGCGCCACAGTCCTGTCCCCAGCCCCCGCAGGGCGGCGGTGCCGGTGGTGCCCCGGGCTGGGCCGGTTCCTGTGCGACGTCGCGGGGCGGTGGCGGCCGTGGGAGCGGGGCGGGAGGGGGCAGCGGGACGGGCTGCCCGGAGGAGCTGTGAGTGCCCCACAAGTTGTAGTTCCGCGTTCTTTTTCCCATTTCTCCGTGCGGTGACCAGTTGGGCCAGAAGTGTTTGTATTTGGGAAGCACGGGAAGTGCAGGAAGGTGCGTTCCTCTCTTTCACAAAAGCACGCGAAGAGGATATTCAGATAACCACGGGCAGCAGCGGGGTTTGAAGTCCCGCTTTGGCAGTGGGCTCCAAAGGGACTGTTGCCTCAGGCTGCGGCCTGTGTGTGTGCCATCCAGGTGTGTTTGTGGACAGATCAACACAAGAGCAGATTTTGGTCGTGGTGAACAGTGTTGGGTTGGCGAGTCCATGTGTGTCCAGCACGTCTCTGTGGGTAGCGTTTGACCTCTTGTGTGCTATGCTGGTGCACGTCTTACGGGGAGCACCTGGTCTGAGGAAGAGGAGGCTTCGGGGGGACCTGATGGCTCTCTACAACTCCCTGGAAGGAGGTTGTGGCATGGTGGATGTCTGCCTCTTCTCCTGTGTAACTAATGGTAAGACTAGAGGGAGTGGCCTTAAATTGCACCAGGGCAGGGTCAGGTTGGGTTTTGGGAAAAACTGCTTCTCAGAAAGAGTGGTGATGCACTGCACAGGCTGCCCAGGGAGGTGGTGCCGTCACCATCCCTGGAGGTGTTCAAGGAACGTGGAGACATGGCACTGAGGGACATGGTCAGTGCGCATGGCAGGGGTTGGTTGATGGTTGGACTGGATGATCTTACTGGTGTTTTCTGACCTTATGTTTCTATGTTGAAAGTGCACACTCTTTTTGGGTAAGCTGTTGGAAGACTTTGGCACGTGGAGTGTGCGTCAGCTGCTCTTGGGTAATTGTCCCTTTACATAATTGTTTCTGAGGGAAATAAGCTAACAGTTGATCGCTCTTTTCATGGGCAGCTGTGGAGTTGTCCTGTGCTAAGATGCTGCCTTCTCCTGTCAACTGATCATCTTCTATAACTTCTTGTAGCACTTGTTGCTGTGCCAAAATGTTTGGGTTGGCTGCAGGCTGGCACAGATGCTACTGAACGTCCACATTGAGACCATGAAAGGATGATGAGATAGGTGGTCATAAGATCCATTTTCAGTTTTGATTTCTAGCACACCGCCCCCTTTTCCCCATAATCTGACGATGTGTCAGAGGAGAAATTTAGAGGAAGTGCCTTGGGAAAAATACGTAAGGAGCAATTTCACAGGATATTTCAGAGGTACAATGCTGCTGTACGGACCTAAAAAGGAGGAAGACAAGACGTCACTCTTTGTTGAGACTGCCTCGAAAGAGATATTTTTTTTTCTAAATAGAGTGTACGTAAGTGTTCTTTTCACACTAGAAGTATGCAAGCCTTTAGGTTCTGTTGTGTTTTTGTTGTTTTTTTTTCCTTTTCAGCACCAAAAGCTGCCAACATTAGTGACCAAACAACACTCTCCTATGAGGAAGTTTGGGAGGCATGCTTAGACAGCCTTTTATTTTTTTCCCTCCCCCCCAAGGTAAAAGTAATTGAAAAATCATGCAAAGTTCAGTTGGGCACTGCTGGACCAGCAGTTGGGTGATGCAAGGAGTATTAGGAGTATTGCTGATTGCCACACCAGGGGCTTCTTTAATTTCTCATGTACTGTAACTGACACCCTGTACTTTAAAATAAATAATAAGAAGAAAATCTGTACTTGTTTGTTTGTTTGTTTAAGGGCAGAGGGGGTCATCTGTTATGGTATTTCATATTATTTTTTCTGAAGATAACTTTGGAGTACCAAAAGCATTGGTGTTTTTGAAAGGTTTGAAATAAGAAGTACGTCACTTCTGACACTTCTGGCTACCTAATCAGTAGATTTCTGCTAAAAATCATTTTTTTCATTGTGCTTTTTTTGGATGTGATACATGTCTAAACCACTTAAACAGAAAAAAAAAATCTAGTTTTTCTTCCTTCTTCTCTCAAGAGTGTTAATATTTAATGAATTTGCTTCTTTGGCAGTTGCTAGTTCTCTTCTAGATAAAGCAAATCTCATCAGGTAGACTACTGTAAAAATGATTTTTATATCTTAGAGCTCTTCAATTCTGATTTAATTAATTTCTTAAGTAAACATGTTTACTAATGTGAGCTACTGTAGTGCGAATGGGGTGTAACTGGTACCATCCACGCAGCTGTCTGACTAGGCGTGTCACCTGTTTCTGTTTGAGGCTGCGGTGCAGCTTTTTTACAGTTCACTGCTCATTAATTCAAGCACTCCAACAACTTTCCTTCTCTTCCTTTCTCTTTACTGTACTTGCTGGTTCAGGACAACTGAACTTCCTGCACTGGTCAGGGACTAGTTGGCAGTCACTGGACTCAGCTGGAAAGTTTGGAGAGAGCCAAAGTTGGCAGCTCTGCATTCGGTGAGGCATGCCAAAGGTGCATCCAGGTGCTGACAGCATCACCATGCCCACTGTGGCAAGTTCACCTGAGTTCTGTTTACGTTTGTAGGGCTTCTTTCTGACATTGCTCAGTTGTCTGAAGCCCTCATTTTGTACCACCTATTCCTGGAGACCCTTTGAAAGGAAGTAATGGAATGGATAGGGCACAAGAATGCCTTTTCTTTTCTTTAAGGAACTATTTACTAGAGATATGAAACATCGCTGCATAACTCATTCATTTAGACTAGCAGGATTTACCTCCTGTTGTTCAGCCTGGTGTCCTGAGTGTAGTTGTAACTCCACTGTCTAGCGAATGCTGTAGAAATTGAGAGTTGAATGTCTTCAGAGTGGAAATTAACTTCTAATAATGAGGAAGGAAATGTGCACTTTATTTTAGAAAGCAGATTTTGCTTTTCTTTCCAGTTAACAAATGCTCAGTAAGCACTTAATTTTTGTGAAAACCTAAGCAATGCCCATGGTGGATTTAAACTCCTATTTCATTTCCCCCATAGATTTTAGTAATAAGGGTTTTGGTGGTGTTCTTGCCAGGATGAGTGTGATAAGGGAGTGTGAGAGTGTGATAAGGGATTTGGGCTTTTTTTTTGTGTGTGGTGTTTTTTTTTGTTGTTGTTGTTTTTTTTTTTTTGCATTAGCTATCCAGCTTTTGGATGGGCTTCTGTCTCACTTTTCAGGAATCAACTCTTATACATGCATGCTTTCTGTAGGATTTTTATGACTTTGTTCAAGTAGAGGTTTGACTTAAGGTTAAGTGTTAGCTTGTCAGGCTACAGTTAATCTAGTTTACTGATTTGGTGTAGCTGAAACATAGGTGGTTGTTGGGGCTGCTTTTGAGTTACTGGCTTCTTAGGAATGGAGTATTTGCTGTGAAACTTTGATCAGGTTTGGAATACTGGATACAGGCTGGAAATGAAGTGCATCCCCTCAGGACTGTAAGATTACTTACCTCATTTTCTGTCACTTACATCTTTTTAGTACTGAGAAAAATAGAATAAGTTGTGACTTAAGTAATTATTTTCTTTTTAAAGTCTATTAGGTCCATGTTTCTCCTGTAAATAATGCCCTTCTGACCAGGAGGAGCAAGTCTAGAGTAACAGGGAACCCTCGCATCTGCAGCTGCATCTAAACACATACCTGGAAAGCAGAACCCAGTGTTTCAGTGTGGCATCAGAAACAAAAACTTGGGCTTCTGTCTGCCTGTGTTCTCACATCTCATTTGTGGGCAGACAACTGCACAATACCTTAAAGGACTGCTGTGACGATGAGTACTGTGATTCTTCCCCTTCGATGCCCCAGACTCTGCCTCTTCTCCTTCCGTCTTCTGAAGGGGAACTTAATAAACTTTTTGGATGTAATGACACGGCGTGCAGTCACGAAAGCCTCAAGTGACATGCTGAATAGTAAAGTTGTGCTTAAAAAAAAAAAAGTGTGTCGTGGTTCTGGAGCATGTTCTTTGTTTACTGAGAGCATTATCACAAGACAGTGGAGACCTTGATAAAATACTGTAAATAAATGTAGAGAGGTATATGTGCGTTTCTTGGTTTCTCTTCCTCGCTGCTATGTTCTGCCTGGTGCTGGCAGGCAGTAAGGGTCACTTCGCACACAGCCTCGTGTCTCCCAGAGCAGTCCCTAGAACTTGGGAAAGCACGCTGCTCTGCACAATGGTGCCCTAGCAGTTCACATTTAAATTACAGGCACACCAAGATATTGGTCAATGCTCCTGCAAAGTGCAGCAGTTGGGTTGCACTCTTGTTGGATTGCTAAGTGACTTTGGCCTTTAAGAATGTATGTAACAGCTGGACACTGAAAGTGGCTGCTATCTGTCCCCTGAAGAATGCACCACTTCCTCTTGATGCTGCTGGTGATCCTCATCCTGTCTGTCTGTCCTTTGCCATATAAATGCACAAGGGTGCATTAAGCTAATTCACGTAGGTGAAATAGCTTTGTAATTGAAATGAGCACCTGTGCCCCCAAGATCCATGTGCATCCAGTGCAGCGTCAGTGCTGCCTGTTCTGGACGCCAGCACTTCCACTGCTATCCCATTCTTCTCAGGGGTCTCAGATGTGGTCAGTGGCTTAAAGCGTCAGCGTGCAGCTCCAAAACTTGCAGCTGATGTCTGGCAGTGGATTCCTGGGCTTAGTTGAGTGTGAATTGCAAACGTTATCCAGAAAACTTCCAAGGGTGTCCAGCTTATGGTTGGGGTGGTGATGACAAAAAATGATGAACGCAGTCTCTGAATAGGTACTATCAGGATCCTGTGGCTTGAAGTCTCCCACTTGTCTTGCTACAGTCTTACTTAGAGCCATAACCATTTTGAGTATCCTGTCTCTGTTTCACATATTGTTGGCTTTGTTTCTTTGGAAGTATTATAGGAAATGTGAGATTTCCTGAATTGATAGGAATTTCAATGATAATTTCTTAAAAATTGTTGGGGCCTTAGTGTTATTTGTTAAGATGGTCCTTATAATTTGGCAGTGCTTCTATAGTAGTCTTGATCACAAGAGGAGAGTTTGGTTATTTTTTGCAAGTGAAGGAGGAAAAAAAATATTTCTTTCCTCCATGCTGCAGTGTGTTCATCAGTTTGCCCAGTTCCTCTTCCATTCACAGGCCCAAGGCTCCTAAAGGCAACATGCAGAGCATCATCTACTATGATGGGGTTTTCATTAAGGTATTGTGAATGTCTTACAGCAAATCACAGTGCCATTATATGATTTAATTAGCCATTGTAATGGCTCTTTTAAAACAAGGGCTTCTTTTTAAGAAATGTTTGTGAGTCCTTCTGCTTATCCCTGTTTGTAAGGGAGCTAAGTTTGTGGCTTTTTTGTCACCACTCCTGCCAGCAGTGTCTGGTGGTGTTTTTTTTTTTCTTTTCTTGCAGTGTGTTTTTTGCTTATTATTTTCATGTTCTTTCCTCCCCATTCTGTTCCTTCTTAATCAGAAGACATAGTGAGTGAATTGCTAGTGCTTGTTAGTGGGGCTGTACTTGTTCTTTACTTCAGACCATAGGCTCATATCACAGAATCACAGGGGTTGGAAGGGACCTCAAGAGATCATTGAGTCCAACCCCTGTGCTAAAACAGGTACCCTACAGTAGGTCCTACAGGTAGGTGTCCAGAGGGGTCTTGAATATCTCCATAGAAGGAGACTCCACAACCTCTCTGGGCAGCCTGTTCCAGTGCTCTGTCACCCTTACCGTAAACAAGTTCTGCCGCATGTTTGTATGGAACTTCCTATGTTCAAATTTTGGGCCATTCTATCTCTATGCACCACTGAGAAGAGCCTGGCCTCACCCATTTGCCTCCCACCTCCCTTTAGATATTTATAAATGTAATCGGATCTCCCCTCAATCTTCTTTTCCCCAGGTTGAACAGACCCAGGTTACTCAGCCTTTCCTCATACAGGAGGTACTCCAGGCCCTGTTTCATCTTTTTGGCCCTCTGCTGGACTCCTTCTAGGAGATCCCTGTCTTTTTTGAACTGAGGAGCCAAGAACTGGACACAATATTCTAAACAGGGTCTCACAAGGGCTGAATAGAGGGGGAGGATCACCTCCCTTAACCTGCTGGCCATGGTCTTTTTAGTGCACCCCAGGATACCATTGGCCTTCTTTGCCACAAGGGCGCACTGCTGGCTCGTGGCCAGCCTGTTGTCCACCAGAAAACCCAGGTCCATCTCCGCAGAGCTCCTCAGCAGCTGATCGTAGTTCCAAGGTACTGTATTTACCAGAGCTAGGAGAGAAACAAATGTATTGAAGACGAGTATTTCCAACTTCTCCTTCTATGTTTTGTTTTCGGGTTATAATGCTGAGAAATGGTATGGATACTGCAGGAAAAACTGGATAAATATTAGTTCATTTGCTTTTTCAAAGATGATGTGCTATTTATGTTCTTTTGCTCTTGATGGAAGGTGTTGGAGACTTCACATAGAAAGGAAATAAATTATTTTTTTCTTGAAGGGTGAATGCTGACAGAAGACAGGCTGCCAAGAGCTGGAGGGTGTTTAAAAAAGGGAAGAATTATTTCCCTGTAAGAAGCCTTGACAGCTTATGTCCAAGGGAGAAAACTTCAAATGAAACTAATGCAAGAAGAATACTGCCGTGTGATTACAAAAGCTATTGAGTTGAGCTACTCCCTGTTAATCACGCTTAATTAATATAACCCAGTTGCGAGGTGATTTATGAGTGGCTTGAATAAAGGCGTAAGATCAGAAGGGCTGGTTTTCTATGCTCTGTGTAACAGCAATGCTGTGTAGTCAGTTTTTACAGTGACTAATGCAAATCCATTGTGAAGCAAGGGAATTAGTGGGAATGCCGGATTAATAGGCTATGGAAAGTTTTGGTCACTCTTGATTAGTTGATAGTGCAGCCTCGAGCCTTTCTTTCCTTCAAGGTTGCAGAGCCCACGCTGCTGGCCGAGTACACGGTGCAATGTCTGTAGGATGCCAAATGGCAGCTGCCTTGAGCTGTAGGTCTCCTCTCTTGTGGTGAGTACTGATACCTCAGTACAGTCCTGTGCTGAATTGGTCTTCATCCCCACCTGAATTTTTGCACACAGATGTGGTTGCATATATACTTGCCTAGGGAGAGGATACACAGTCGGAGATCTGTATGGCCTCTGCTTCTCGGAGGAAGTAGCTGTACTTCTTTGAAACCTCCTTGGGACAAGTGGTCAAACTTTTTGCTTTTCTGAATTAGATGTTGGCTAAATGTGGCTCACGTGAGGAATGAAAGCCTTGTATCAAGTTCAACTGCCTTTCAACCTTGGGTTTCTGCATGTACCCATAAACAACCTGATGCCTCCATATTCTGATATAAACACATACTTCTTTCTTATATATAGGAGGAAATCAGCTTTCCTCGCTTAGTTGTTGAAGGAAACAATCAAATATGAACAAACATGTCGATTGGTCTCCATTCGCTCAGCAACTGAAAATGGAACTTGTGAATCATTGTCCTGGGCTAGGACTTCTTTGTTGGTTCAGGGATTTGCCTTCTTTTCTCTCCTGTGTCACTCAGAAAAAAAAAACCAGGAATTGGTTTATAAAATGCATGAGTACATGAATAGAGATTTGAACTAAAATAGCCTTTAGAGAGTGGTTCATCTCTTCAGGAAATAGCGCATATCCTTTTTGTTTTCAAATAATCTGGTTGCTGTTCTGCATATAAAAATAAGTATAAAATACATGAGGTTTCGGGGAGTTAAGTTACAGAACTTAGACAATAAATTTTAAAATCACAACTGAGAGCAATTTTCTTGAAATAAGCTGCAACTGCTGCCTCTCTAGAAGGAACGTCTTACTGAGCAAATTTCTGCTGAGTGAATACCAAGTGTGCATTTTGTCTTGTTATGTTTTAGAATGTTTAAATGCTTAACGCAGTCCTACCTTACTTGTATATTCTATTGCTGTTTGACTTAGTGCTATGGTACAAGAGTTTTATAAACTTGTTTCTATTATGTGCTGTAAGGGCAGTCAGACAACTAAATTTAGAGAGCATAGCCTGGGATGTTGTTGGTCTGTTTTAGGTAGGCACCTGCCTGGAAACTGTTTCAGCAGACAGCAACCTTCTGCTCTGTGTTTCTGCTCTAGAGGAGAAGAAAGGATTTCGCAAAGATGCCACTGAAGGAATAAACCAAATTCATGTTTGTGTGAAGCAGGCTGTCAGGGACTATTTAACATGGCACATTCTTAATCTTCTCCACAGCGTAATGTACTTTACTTTTTTTGTTTCCCCTTCAGTTCTATGGGTGCTGGTACAAAAACACTTTAGCAATGGATCAAAGAAAAAATGATAGCTTTGTCCCAAGTATCACACAGTTGGAAGACTTCTTAACAGAACACGACTCCAATGTTGTTTGGCTGTTAGTAGGTAAGGTGAATCTAAGTTGTTTTGGTTAAATGGTTGGTTGTGGGGGCTTTTTGTGTACTTTTAAACATGCTTCTCAAACTGTTGGTGTATCAACACATAATTTCTTGCCAAAAGACACCAAAGCATTGAAAATAGATTTTTACTTGTCATATGACTATTTAGTGATGTACAGTATCATCCTGCTGAGACACATGGAAGATGAATCCAGTGTGCACAGGACAGTGCTCAAAAATCGCTACTGTGGAAAATAAGAGCTCAGTGAGAATTCTTGTCCACAAAATAAGTTTTCTCTAACATCAGATTAAGCTGTTGATTATCTGTAGTACAGTAACAGGATTAGCATTGTAGCACAAATATATACATGGCTGCCGTTTGATACAGTATACATAGCTTGAATAATGATAGAAAGACTCCTGTGTTTAATGAAATAACTTTTAGACTAAATTGCTTGTCACAGTAAACATTTAAGCATCACATACTCAATTATAGTTTTTTTTTAAATTATTTTTTAAGTGCCTGACTTAGGTATGTTAGTCTCCATTACATTTCTGCTATTTTTATTTTTATTTTTTAATATTTGTGTGTAGGTACTCTTATTTCCTGAATCTATGAATGAGTGGGGTAGGGAAAGCAAAATAATGATTGAGCTGTATTCAGATCAAGATGAAAATACTAGATGTGTAGGATGAATTTGGACTTCTCCAGAGGCAGATAACACCAGCTTTTCAGCCCTTATTCTTAGACCTGGAGCAAAAGGCAGCAGAGGGAAAGATACCTTTCTTTTTTGACTTTTGAGAATTTGAAGCATATCTCTTGGCTATTGATGGACGCGAATTATCTTTCAGTAGACCCAGTTGAATGAACTGGTCTAGGCAGATTAGCTGAAGATGCTTCCTGAATATTAATCATTTCTCTTTTAATATGCTGAAGTGGAAATTGTCCACTCAGTATCAAATTCTAATTGTAATCAAGATGAAAATAGGAGAAGTCATCATGCTGACAGTTGCTTATGATAAAATATGGAATGGATGTGGAACTAATCTGAACCTTTTGAATGAAACCTAGGTATGTTCAGGTTGTTCACTAAGGTCTGGAAGTGTCAAATGGCAGTTGGCAGAATTTTTTCTTTCTCTGATTTTCACTCTTTGCAGTGGATTCACAGAGCAAACTATTAGTAATACTACTTGGGAAGTATGTAGAATATAGACAATTCTGTACATGAACTGTAAGTTAAACCAAAAACTTTGTTTAGCTTTCTTATGTGTTTGTATGTTTCAAAAAGGAATGAAACTTCAAGAAATTATCTGGTGTGTTCCCTTTTACTAAGGGCAGATTGACTTGTTTAAAAATTATAGTTTTAGGGGGCTGCTGATCTCTTAATTTGTAAGCAGCTACCTAGTATTCTATAAGCAATGACAGAAACAGAAAATACTGGGTAGCCTCCTGTTAGTGAGGTTTGGATGCACAAGCATTAAAGTAATGTGTATTAACCAACCCAGTTACAACCAGCCATCCTCATCTGCTTTCACATGCTGACACCTGGCATCTTGTTATAAGACAACAAAAAAAGATGTCAACAATTTATCTTCTCTTGAATCCTGAAACAGTAAAAGAGGCGATGAATTCTAGAAATTAACATGCTATTCAAAGATTTGTTCCTCATTTCTAGAATAATTTTAAAAAGAAAAAAGTTCGATACAGTAAGATGTTCAAAATGTAATTTCCAAAATGTAACTTAAGTGAAGAGGCTTTTAAAATAAAGGAATGTAATAATGAGATTAGTAGAGTTTATAGAATCTGTCATTTTGTACCAGAGACTAAATTTGGTGAGAGGAAAGAAAAGGGTAGAATGCGGGGCAGATGTGAGGCTAGTGGTAAAGACTGTGGATTGGAACCATAGTACCTGCAAACTCTATTAGTTTGCTGATTCTTTTCTTTTAAATTTTTTTTCCAGAATGTCACCTTGACATTCTTGGCTTTGGGTTAAGTGTCTAGTTGAACTTTAATCTCAAATTAAGTTTTATGACTGGAATGAGACCCTCTTGAGTGTGAGTCATGCCACCTTTCTCCCTGTACTGCCAGAGGAGCAGCAGCAAGCAGCTTACTCATTTAAAAGCAAGGTGAGGTAAATGCTATCTGTAGTGTATGCCTTCACTGTATGCCAACAGTGTTTTCTTTTCAGTAATTTAGTTTTAACCCTCCATTCCTTGTTTCCATGCAACCACCTATACAAAATCTGAGATTCAGCTTGCTCTTCATGTCAGGCAGCTTACTTGCCTGGGTGTATGAGCTGCTTGAGTTTTGGTCATATTGGATCCATCTTCCAGTAATGAAAAGACAAAGTCGTACAAGTCTTTCTTGTTTATCTTCTCCTTGTTCAACAAAGCACAGACATTGTTACAAAGCATTGGAGCATCCAACTGCAAAAAAGCGAAGATGTTTTTCTAAATCTTTTTGTATTAACTACCCATAGTCTCTGCAGAGTGAAGGCATACCCAGATGTTTTTCTGCACTTCAGTTTTCCCATAAAAAGCACAATAAATCTGAATTAAATATGAAGTATACGCCAGTGGAAAACTTCTGTTATAAAGGTCAGTTAGTGTAATTAGTAAAGGTACTTTAAATGCAAATATTGCTCAATTTGCTACTCTGCTTCAGACGAAGCAGACTGGTAATTATCGAGTGTGAGTTAAAAGTAGTCCATTCTCTGGCAGTCTCATTCCTTTTGGATTTGTCCTTCTGGAATCTTTGAGAACCCTTGGAGGTAGAAATAGGTTACCAGCTCTTAATCAACTGAAGTAAAAATTACTTTGGGGATTAACAGACCTAATTCTTTTTTTGTTTGTGTTAACATGTTTTTCACTTGACTGCTGTTTCCTTTTTTTTTTTTTTTTTTTTTT
>NC_034412.1:59244454-59261393 GCF_002078875.1 Numida meleagris | reverse complement strand
AAGACACAAAAGAAGAGGTGCTGTTTCCTTTTTTTTTTTTTTTTTTTTATCTCCTGTCACATTCCATATTTGAACTGTTGCCAGTTTTCTGCTAAGCCAAAGACTAGTCTATTTTTCTCAGGTTACAAAAACTTAGGAAATAATTTCAGATTTGATAGTAAAATGTTCTGTGTTCAGGAAATTTAAGTTAGAATTCATGATCTGGAGAAGGAATGTAGTATGGCCTCTGTGGGCCATTTTGAAAATTTTAAAATAAATTATCATGTGGAATAATGCTTGTTATTGTTTGATCTATGAAATTTAACTTATTGGATGATAAGAAATGACAGTGAAACGTATGGTTCCTGTAGCAGACCCTCAGTAGGCCAGTTTTTCAGACTGGGGAATGGAAGAGCAGTGAAGAATTTATACTTATCTGAACTTGCCATTTTCCATTTTATTCCCCTTCACACACCTTTCCTCTGGAAACATCCTTCCAAATGTTCCATCAATATCAATTATTTTTTTTTTGATTGTAGGAAGAACATTATACTTTATAGTTTTAATGGGTAAGAGTTTTATAGTCTTAATAGGTAAGGCTTTTATCTAGGTCAGAATACTTCAAAAATATTTTAATTCATTTTAATCTTTCAACAGCGACAATATTGTCTTGTGGATGGATTATCTACCTAACTTACTATAATTCCCGGAACATTGGACTAATTTTAACATTGGTTCTTAACAGACTATATAAACATGGCTACATCCATATTGGTAAGTTATGGTTACAGTAATGCTGTTATGTGTTATTTACTGCTTTTTGAATTAGCCTGATAGTTTGATATTAAGGAGCAGCAGTTTTCTACTCCCCAGTGCCTCTGGGAGTGGCTATACAGCATCTGAAGCTTGGGTAGCAACTTCTAGTGGGGGCCTGAAAAGCATGCCCAAGCCTTGACTTCTTGTTATAGCACTGTCCTTGCTTTCCAGATAAGCTACCAGAACAACTAATGATATTAATCTGAACCAGGAATGTGATACCTTGAATTTATGCTAGCTAGAACATTCCCATCAAAATCCATTAACTTAAATAAATAAATAAAATTTAAAATACTTTCAAATAAAACAGGTCAGTTCAAATCGCTTGGGCACTCACCCACATTACAGAAATATCTGATTCTGAGACATAGGGCTGTATCTTCACCCTCACTCTGATGGCACTTTTAACTTTGTTTCATTTATTCTTCCATGCCTTCCTCTCTGTGCTTTATAGAATGACTACTTTAGTTCTGGACTTTTTATGCAACTATTGATCATAAATGTTGTGAAAATTTAAAATAAAATGAAAAAAAACAGCCTTACACGTACCCATATTCCAGAGAGACTATCTCAGTGTGTCCTCAAGACTTTTAAGAACTGTAATATGAACCTTTTTCAAATCTGACTTTTTTAACAGCAATATAGTCAGTAAGATTTTCTGCTGTAAGCTTTTATTAAAATTTCTGTGTGAAATTACTATTAAGTAAAGCCAGCTGGACATAGCTGGTGAAATATATGGTGTCCTTCTTGAACTTAATCAGTAGGAAGAACATAACATTAATTAAATCCCCATGATTAACAGCTTACCTTCAGTCTATTAATGTGATGGGTTTTTTTTTCTTCTTTTGTTTTAACAAGTCATGGTTTGCTTAACTGTGTGGAACTGAAGTGAAAAGCATTAGGAAAAATATGGGCTATTGGCTTGCCTGCTGGTGTTTTCATACTTATTAATCCTTTTCTGCTGTAAACACAATTTGTTACAACAATTTCACTGAAAACTTGATAGCCATTTAAAATTTGAAAAATTCTTCAGGCAAGAATCTTTATTTCCCGAATTAAAGTCTTGCATACAATGGCTTGATACTAAAAACGTTCAAAATAGCTTCCCCAAATTGTCTCACAAGCTTTGCAAGGCATGTAGGCGTTCCTGAGTGACCAGTGTCTGTCAGGTGGTCTGTTATGTTCATGGATGATGCCAAACCTGGCAGCTCTTAGAGCTGTGCACTTTCTGTTGTACATATTCTGAACTTCTGACTTTCCTTCTCTGAAAGTTGATGCCATTTTGAAGGGAAAGCTCAAGGTACCAAGCAAACACAATTCAGATAATTGAACACTGTGTTCTTCTTGTACAGAATGTAAAGTGTCAACAACTTGAGGCTAACGTGCTGTAAACTCTTTCACGTTAGGTTCCTTTTCATTCTCTGTGCTGTCTGGAAAAGTCATGGTTCGCGAAATTTATTTCATCACAGAAGACATGTCTATCAGGTACAGATTTCCAAGGGAGTCACTGTTCTAATGTATGTCTAAGTAATTTAATAAAAATGCCATCTTACCAGTGAGTAATACGGATATTTATGAATTTTAAAAATAAGCAGACTCTTTTGATGATATATGTGTTGTTTGCTGATTTGCTGTTTGAGCGTTATCAGTTGAAATGGCGTGCTGGATAAGACTCTAGTTGTTCTTAATATTTGTAAATGAAAATATTTTAGAATTTGAAGAAAACTATTTTTAATAATGTGTTTTCACTCCATGCTTCTGCTCTGATGTCTTGAAGATTCATTTTGGCCAAGTATTTTGCCTCAATACTGGAACTGAGAATAATTTGTGTCATGGACTGCGAGCTAGAAAATGGTTTATAACTTTCTTTCTAATCGTAAAAGTTGGAAAGCATTGAGTAGACAATGGCTGTAGAGTTCTGTACAAATTCAACTAATAGGGTAATTGTATAATATTATACCGTGAGACATTAATTTCTCTATCCTTTGATATTGCTTGTACACTTAAACTTCAAATCTCTGCAGTGCATAAGGCAGCATGTCAAGAAGCTGCTCAAAGAATTTTGGATGATTAATCTTTTAATTCCTGTTTCATCTACTTTAATTTAGAATCCAGGATGGATTTATCATATTTCGCTGGTGGAAGATGTACAACCCTAAGCAGAAGCAGCATGGTGAGCATCTCAAAAAGACTTCCAAGTTTAAATTCAGTTTACATATGGTCTTCATAAAAGTACTTCCTTTGCACAATTGCATGCAAGTTGTTGATTTGTTAATACCTACCTGAACCATGTTGAAACATCAGAAGATATGGGTTCTTCTAGCTGGCTCATCGATGTTATAACAACACAGTAAAATAAATGCAGGATTTATAATCAAGGACTCAACCATCTCCAGATAAACATGATTAATCTTAATAGTAGCCTTCATTAGCTGTAGTCTGAGCATAATTGACTCTGTATTGATCTTTATAACCATGATAAATAGAGAATTCTGTTGTTCTGAACTGATTTTGGTTTTCAAGATTCGCTATTGTGTCAGTATTTCAGTAAGTGTTACAATATGGGATGCTTGGGAGTTGATAACCTGTCTTGCTGATATCTGTGGTCATAGAAGTGAGGAAGTGAGGAAAAACACTGTATTTTTCTTTCTTATCCACAACTGAAGAGGGAGGAATAACGCTGGGTAGAAGAGATTAATTCTATCTGCAGAAAACATTTGGAGAAAACACAAATAACCTTGTGACGTGTTCTTAGACATTTATAGGATTAGAATCTAATTGGATGGGTGTCTCAAGTGCTGCCTCCCTTGACTTTTGAAGCATCACAGTTCCATTGCTAGTTCAAGGAGGTCCAGAAATAGTGTTTGTATGCCACTGAGGAGGGCACTAATTGAGAAGATGACTGAACTTTGGAGGGCCTTTCTCCCCCTCTGCCTCACTCTTTTGGAAGTGCCCTCTGATGGTGCAAATTAAAGCCTCATAGATTTGCCTGGAAGTTTGTACAGCTGTTGTTTATTCAGTTCCAGGTCAACAGTGATAAGAGTAGTATGTGCATGTTATGCAGGTAAATATGAGACCTTTCTAAATACTGATATAAATTAGAACAAGTTGCTCACTTTTTTTTTACTGGGGCATTACATGATAAGATGGATGATTCAAGTTCTTTGTACTGTAAGATGAGTAATTCAGAAAGTAGAACTAACCCTTTAAGTTAATTATGTTCTTGTAACTACAGGTTACCGTGCTACAGGTATTCATAGAATTTTTTTTGTCTGAAAGTCAGAATGTATTTCTCTAGTGGCTCAAAGAATGGAAAATAAATTGAACTTAGACACAGCTATTCTTACTACGCTGTCTTTGGTGGTATTTTGGCTTGTCAGTGTTTGAATGCTTTAATCATTACTGCTGGTACTTAAGACTGCCTAATTAGCGGACAAATAATCCAGGTAATTGGAGAAGGTCAGAGGTCTGAGTTTGACAACAAAAAAAATTACTCTCTTAAATAAATACTGTTCCTCCTAGGAAAAATAACCTTGCTTACTTTACATCGTAACTACTTAGCAGAGATTATTTTATTTTTAAAGGGAAAATTAAAATCTTGAATGACTCTTAGCCATTTGAAATATATTCTTCCCAATACTTTTTAATCTACTTAATCAAAGCCTAAATGCCTAACCAAATCATTAAGGCTGAGAGATGAGACGTTCCTATAGGAAAATTCTGAATCTGGACTAATAAACATTTTGAAACCCCACTAGATCATTACAAAAACATAAACCTTATGTTTTTAAAGATTTTTGCCTGTAAAGTGTACGTTTTGTGAAGGCTTAGATATAAGCAGTAATGATTATAGTGTGTTTTTGTGTTATTTTTTTTGTGTGTGTTGTTGGTCTAATTTTACTGTTTTTAAATTCTACAACTGAAGCGTTGGGTAGTTCTAACAATTGTATGGAACAGAAATGGGAATTAGTTGTTAATAGCGATGATTGACTTAAAGTCATGTTATTATAGAACTGATGGGACCTCAATGTATATTTATTTTGACATATTTAAGGGTGTTAGAAGAGGTTTTGTTTTTTTGTTGTTTGTTAAGGCAAGGCTAGTGTAGGATTGTGAAGTACTTGAAGGCTTCGCTAAGGCTTTTCAGCTGAGTAGCTCCCAGCATACACCACTATATTTGGGATCATTCCTGCTCAGATGTCAGACTTTACACTTCTCTGTGTAGAGCCTCATGAGGTTCCTGTTGCTCCATTTCTCTGCATTTCTTGTTGAGATTCCTCTGGATGGCAGCATGACCCACTGATCCAGATTGCTAATGGTGCTAAACAGGACTGGACCCAGTATTTGCCCCCAGGTACCTCGATAGTTACTGGCCTCCAAGTGATCTTCTCACAGCTTATCATCAATCTCTGGGCCTGACCTTTTGGGTCAGTTTTCAGCCTACATCTCTGTCTACACATCCAGCCTGTGTCTCCTCAGCTTGTCTCTGAGGATGTTATGGGAGACATATCCAGGTCCTTACTGAAGTCCAGGTAGACAAAATCCACTGCTGCCCTCTTATTTGCCAGACCAAGAGGTGCTTTCCCCTCATGTACTAGGGCAAGGGATGGATTGCTGTTGTTGGGACAGTTTGTTGTGTAGATATGTAATATAAGGGTGCAGATACGTTTTACTAGCAAAGAGAATGCATTTAATAAAGTTGATGTCTCTAAACTTTAGCTCTTAGACAAATACACCATGGGCTGCGGTGTTTCTCCTCTTGACACTGACCATAGCAGCAGCGTTAGCTCTGACTTCTTCATTTCTAGTGTCTTGTGGGAAATATTCAGTTTCATATGAATCCTGTAATAACCATTAATGCTTCTGTTTCCTAAAGTATGTTTGACTTACAAAGACCAGATCAGATTTTAGAGCAGCTCATGTCTCTTGAGTAAGTGTGTAATGGGCACTCTTTCAACTAGGTAATTAGGGGGAAATCATGTGAGGTTTTTCCTCACATGAACTACGTAACTAGGCTGTACTATCTAAGGCAAAAGTATGTCAAAGTATGCACAAAAAGCAGCAGATGTTAAACTTACTTTTAAGTATTAAAGAGTCAAGTTGATATTACGGTTAACATTTTAAATTTGTGAAAATATTGATCGATTGCATAAAATATGCTGCTTCTTAGTTCTCCGTGCTTAGCTTTCTGTTTCTAAATGAAAGAAAGCTGCTTTTCAGTTTAGACGTTCTGTACTGCAGAGCTTTGTTAGAAAATCTTTCAGTTTTGGGGATAGAGTTTGTCTCGAGTACTGCTAAAAAGAGAGTTTGGCAGTGAGGATTCAGTGCTGCGAGTGATTATTTTTTTGTTTTTGATTTGTTTATATATATGAGACCAAATAACCTACATTTACCATTCTATACAGCTCCTGCCTGGTTTTATTTTTGCACTGTGACCAGAGGGTGAAATTTCCTTCAGGTTTTATGTTTTGTATACAACTGTTGTATTTGTCAAGTTTCACTGATTTGCTTGGAATGGCATAATTATTTTGTGCAGGTTTTACTGCCTCTTCATATGTAGCTCAGTAGCTGTTCACTACCATGAAGATTGTTTTAGCAAAATCTGTAAATCTATAAAACTAAATATTGCAAGGGAATGTTGAGATAGAATTAGGAATTTTTTCCTACTCTTCATTTAGATCCAAAGGCAGAAACAAGACTGTATATTATGGTGAATGACTTTGAATTTCATGTGTACAACCGTTCGGAGCTTTATGGACAACTTCAAGAGCTGTTTGGCTTGGATCCCACAATAATTCCAGCAAGGAAAGATGATGAAAAAGCACATGTGAATGGAAGGCAGAGAACACATACCAATCTTGAAAGGTAAATTATTATTCATTTTGCTATTCTATTGATGCTTTGTTCTGTGAAGTGCTGCACTAATTGGGTAATGTTTTGTTGATGTTAGCTATGGAGGCCAAATGGCTGAAGCACAGTAGAGAGTGAAATTGCACTGACAAGCCTGACAGTTTAAATCTTTTTCCTTCCCTCAGACTTTCTACTACAGTAATTTAAAAAAATGGCCAAACAAACCAAATACCCCTTGCTTAGTGATCAGAGACAGGTTGAAAAATCTATTTGAAGCACACTGTGGAAAGGGAGGATGTGTTGAAAAGGATTATGCTCACAGAATAATAACTGTGTTGCTCAGTAGAAGTAATAATCCCTCAAGACGTTGTGAGGATCTGAATGTGAGGATCTGTGTAATGCTGGGAGCGCATACTGGTTTTAGAGCCTTACACTCAGAGTGATTTCTTGAGTTATTTTTTTAGTGGTATGCAATTGTGTGTAGTTACGCAAACCTTAACTATTTTATTCCTCTTTCTGGGTACCCTATAAAACACTGTGTGGGCATAGAGACAGTTTCTCTGCATAACTTAACTTATTTGTAGTGGTATTTATTCAATTGTATCCCTTAATTATGTAGCGGGCTGCATGCAGTGTGCTGTGACAGTGCTGAGTGTGGGTAGGGGCTGCAACTCCAAGCCAGTCTCTTCATGTTTTATTGTTTACATTCTTACTGACACATGCATGAAGGACTTCTGCCTTTGGAAAGTGAAGCGTATTTAGAAAAAAGCAAGTTCCCTCAAGGACAATGTACTTGTTTTCTTCTTTTCTGTCTGTATCAGCTCACAATACACCAGCACCTGAGGTCTAGGTGTACATGCTTCATGTTACTCTTCCAGGCACTGGAGGAGTCTGCAGTAGATGGCTAGCAGGTTCCTTAGAGGACGTATCCTTGTGGGAAGAGGTATTTCCAAAGAGCTGTGCACTGAAGATCCTTAGAATAAAAGCTTGGTTAGTTCTTCTGCAGAAAAGATTAAATAATAAAAACAATTTTTTCCATAGTGTAAAAGTAAAAACAGAATCTCAAGACCCTTCTTCTTCATGGAGATCACTTATTCCTGTCATTAAAGTCAATGTGAGCACGGTAAGTGGAAAAAAAGTCCCTGTTAATGAAAGTATTTAGTAGTACATGCATAAAAAACAGATTTGCTACTCATTTTTCTTGAGCATTCTTTTCTATTTTTTTTGTTATCCTTCATGCTTTGTATAAGTTTTGGAATGACATCACCACCTCCCACCACCACCTTCCTTACACAGTCATAAATCCTCCTGGTGCGCATAGAAACAAAGTCATCTTTTCCATTTTGGGAAATAGTGTGTTTCTTTGGCTTGTAATGGTTTAAAAAAGTTCAGCAAGTAATTAAGCTAGGTAATGGGTGTTACACATTTTTAATTTTAATTTTTGTTTCTGTGTGTGTTTTATAAAGGATATCTGAAACACTATGCTTAAAAATTAATGCTGTCTCAAAAAAAAAAACAGAGAAACTCTTATTTATGTGATAGGAAATAAAATATTTGGAGTTTAAATGTGCAAGGCAATATTTTATTTATGCACTAAGATTCATATCTCCAGTCTTTATTTGCTTATGAATGGTTAAACTGTATTATTACAGGTGAATTATAAATAAATATATATGAAAAGCAGTGCATTAGAAGTAATTGGTCATCTTTTTAATTTAGGGTCGCTTGGCATTTGGGAACCATTATCAACCACAAACACTTTGTATTAACTTCGATGATGCTTTTTTGACATACACCACAAAACCACCTTCCAGCCACCTTGATCAGTTTATGCATATTGTGAAAGGAAAATTGGAAAATGTCAGAGTCATGCTGGTTCCAAGTCCAAGATATGTTGGTCTTCAAAATGATGAGTAAGTTCTGTTGAAGTTATTTTTTGTTAAGTTTCTTTATTATTTCAGAATTTAAGAAAAACAAGTAAAAAAAGCTGTGTTTCTCTGACATTATTTTTCTTAATGTGTTGAGGTAACTGGCATTTCTACCACCTGAAGTTTTTAAATGTTGAAACAATTTAATTTGTGGGGAAAAGTACTGTTTTTCTATCTCATTCTAGATTTCTTTTTTTATTGTATTCTACTCTGTGATTAATGTTCTGCATTCAGTTATTTTTCTTCACTCTGTGTGTGCAGAGAGCTGGATGCAGGCTCTGACATCTATAACACTTTAGAATAAACGCAGTACTTAAGGTGTTTACTTCTGTAGATACAGTTTGCATATAGTTTGGAAAATGTTTAAAAAAATTTAAAAAAAAAACAAAAAAGAGGAAGAAGTTGCACAGTACTTGATGTAGTAGGAATTGTGTTATCTTCTGAAGGCAGATCCTTCTATCTCTTGTCCTGCTCCTAGACAGCCAGGGTTATGCAGCTTTAACAAACTGGAAGATACTAAGGCAAACAAAAGCAGGTTGCTTGCATGAAAAAAAATTGATAGTAGGATTCAGGTTTTATTGCACTTCAACCATCTAGATATTTGTGTGCGTATTATCTGAAAACCGTTGCTATGGTATGAATCTTATAGCCAGAAATTTCTGCATTATGTTATTCAATGCTTACAATTATCAACAGATAATTTGGACAAAGCTGCTGAGTTTCAGTCTTTCACAGGTATTACTTGCGCAACAAAAATAATACATACTATCCTTGGACAGTAGCATGAATGATTTCATGTTTAATGATAATATCAATCCTTATAGCTCCTAAGAAACCAAATGAATTATAATACTTGGAAATAAACTGTACTTCATTAGTCTTAATCAGCTTTGTATCAGCTAAATACTGCCACCTATATAAAGTGCCTTTATGTATTTTCAACTTCAGATACTACTCCGTGGGTGTATAAAGAATCTCTCCATCTTTGAACATGAGGACAAAGGAAACTTCTCCAATTAATATTGAAAGCAAGCTAACAAGATTAAAACAAAATAGGATTAAGATACTAGAACTATTAGCTTTTTTTTTCCTGTTTCCGCTAAGTCTTTTCCTTTTATGCAGTTGCCATCCCTGCAGCTCGTGATTGCTGAAGGATAGCATGGGTGCAGAAAACATGTGCCCTAATTTACTCTGTAGATTCAATAAATGACCCAGTTCACTGCAAATTGGGAGTACTTTTAAATCTTGAGAACCTGCCCTCGTGTGGTTTTTTGGCTTAAAAGTTAAGCGGTGTGTCTTACTTTTCAGGCAATGCAAGAATAGAAAACAGTAAAGTGATGATGAAATTTGTAACAGAATGACTAATCTATGCAAACATCAAAAAGCAGACTTAATGGCTGTCATTTATTACAGACTACTCAGCACCTCCATCACTTTTTTTTTTGCAAATAAACTCTCCCAAACCCAAGATTTAAAAAAGATTAAAAGAAAGTGCTAGGAAAAGCCTTTCTTTTGAAGCCCTCTCTTGGCGGTACGCTCATTTGAAGAGGCTGATGCTACCAGCTTGACCTGCTTGAGCAGAGGTGCACTTTTCAGAGGCAGTGACTCAAATGCATGTTGTGGGGTGCAAGCAGAATGAACTGAGCTCTCTCCATGAGCTACTATTTATCTGTGTCTAAGTACTTTCCACTTTTATTCACAAATTGCTAAATAATTTTTTATTTCAGATCCTACTCTATTTGCATCTCACTAGGGAGGCCAATTCAATTTCAGACAGAAAGAAGAAATAATTGGAAAATTAAAGTGAATAGGAAGTATTTCATCTTTCACTGCTGCTATTACTCACAAAGTAAAATTGATTTGAAATTTCCCGCTAAGTTGCTTATGAAGAACTGGCAGGGCATGGGCTCTGCACCTGCTGCCTTCCATATTTTCTGAGCTTTACTGTGTTTGAAATGAGGTGCAGTGCAATAAGCAGCATGCTTCTACCCCATTAGTCTTACACCATGTATTTTTATCACTGGATTTTCTTCTTTTTGTTAAGAAGTGCAAACATACAGAAGTGGCTGAAAAGTGCGAAAGATATCTCTTGTAGTGAAAATACAATGGTCACAATATGATATTTTATATTATTACTATAAAATGTTTTGTAAATTAATATGAGATAATGTAAGAAAATGGTTGTAGTGTGTGAGCATACTAGTGTTAGGAGAACTATTGCATGTATTTAGGTCCTTCTAAGTGAAATGTCATTAAGGAAGAAGAGGGCTTCCTTTTTTTTTTAATTTCTGGTCTAATTACTGAAGAACTGAAGATGGCTGGTCCCACTGGTTCAGAGTGCTATTTTAGTAAGAAACTATTAGCAGGTGAAAGAACATGATGTAGGACAAGGAGAAAGGAATTCTTGATAGAGAAGAAGCATTGAAAGTAGAACTTTAGTAGTTGATTGTGGGTTGTGACACCTGAGAAATGTCTTTGTGCCCAAAAAAAACCCCTTGTATCTTAGTGCATGAGATAACTAAACCATTTAGCTGCTTTATATAGTAGTAATAATGTAATGATCAAATAGTTTCTGCAATTTAGGGTTGACATCGCCTAGCAATATGACATCCTCCTTTGTTAAGGGGAGACGAGACCAGGCTGAGTATTCCTTGCTTATTTTCTTAAGCATGTTTGGTTTTAGATAGGAGATAGACCAAGAAGCGCAGCCTGGTAGGGAGGGAATGAGATTGACTGAAGTAATAACCTGTACTTTTGACTTCAGAACAACAGGGTTGGGACAGAGTGTGGCGTGTGCCTTGTGTGCCCATGTCCCTGGGCCCCTCTGTGTGTTCCCCCTGCCCTGCTTGTAATGTCATGGGACCAAAGGGCAGTAGATGAAGTGGCCTCAGGCTCTTATAGTCAGCCTGAGGTCAGGCTGCCAGCAAGCGCAATTTAGACACGAGGAGCTGCTGTCTTGGGATTGCATCAGGCTGGAGTTTTTTCCACAAAACCTTCCTGGTCAGATGTCCCCTATAGCATATCTCCAGTGTTACAGGTCTCTTTGTTCAGCAAAAACATAATGGGCATCAAAGGTCAAACAATAACAGCAAATTGCACTTAAGGGACTTCTGGAAATGAGTTTTAATGTATCCATGTGGTTTCCTGCTTGGAACTGGCTTTTCTTCAACCTGTTCAAATACAGACAGAGCTGTATTAATGCTTGTTCTTGCTGTGTGGATATTGAGGAAGTGCACAAAGTATAGCCCCTTCTGTTCTCTGTAAATTTATGATGAGGCTTCTTTTCAGTATGTTTTATGATTTCTTGGAATGGGGAGACTTCCAGCAGTATAGTATGTTGCTTATGGCTTAGAAACGGGCATTTGGTTTGTTCAAGCTCCAATACTTTGGAATCTTCAAATGGGAGGGTTTTCATTGACCTTATTGAGATATGCAACTGCCTGCAATTCCTCTGAAATGGAAGACCCTGGAGTTTTCCACAAATCTTTGGTAGACTTATGCAGATATTTTCAGTAAAATACTTCTTTAGAATCACTTGCTTGATAGAGTTTTATTGATGATTCTTCAGTACATACTAATTGTAAGCTATGAGTGAATCTGACCTATGTTACTCTTCGATTATACTTAACACATCTTCGCACTTTTTTCAATTTCAGACCACCAAGGCTGATGGGTGAAGGTTTTGTGGTAATGCAATCCAACGATGTTGACATCTATTATTACATGGATGAACCAGGTACCTTGTGTTAAATATCAAGTTTCGAGGGATGCAAAGGTTGATTGTATTTTTAATTGTCTGGGCTTGTTAGATAGTTTTCCAGCATGAATACAAATTATAGTATTTTGAAGTGGAAAGAAGGCATTCATAGGTAGTAGAGTCATACCCTTTTTTTCTGAAAATTAAAAAAAAAAAAAAATTCCACACAAACAAATTGGAAAGAGTTGATGAATATAATGTTTTGGAGGATGTGAGATTTTTAACCACTTTCTTTTTAATGGTTCTTGTCAGTGTTTAGATTGGTCTATCTAGAAGGCCTAGGGAATTCCAAGGGTAAGATGACTACACATGTAGAATTAAAAGTTTTATCGATGAGTATTATATAGATGCAGGCACTCAGCAGTGCCTTACTTGAGTTCATATGCAACATGCAAGCAATAAATATTGGTACTGAAATTATTTTTGAAGCTGTAAATTTAAATTATTTTGGTTTCCAAAGGTAGTTAGGGGATGGGGACAGTTTATAATCAATATGTATTACGGATTTGTTGTTTTTTTTGAAAGGTTTTTTAATTGTTGATTTCTGAATACTGTAATGTCTGTTCTTTTCACTTTAAATCCAGTCATTATACTACCTTTTTATTTTGCTGGAGTTTTTTTGTTTGTTTGTTTGCAAAAGGTTTTATTTTGATTCTACTTCGAGTAACCTGAATCTTTAATAAAGGTAAAACATTCAATAATGATATGTGTTGGTGGAAGATTGATGGCTATTTTGGAGCATTTCTTAATGACTGCTTGAATTTTTGCTAGTAACTCTGAGTCTACTGTAGTAAGTTTTTCCTCTTTATTTGCTTGCGTTGTCTGCCGAGATTATTTCTTTTCTTCATCATCATTGTTTCAAAGCTTAGTTTGTAAGTAGGACTGAGAACTGAAGGTGGATGCATGAAGGCCTGTATTGGTGAAAGGCATACTCAGCAGGTAAAACTGCTTTTTATGCCAGCGTTTCAGTGACATTAGAGACTAGTACTTGAGAATATCCCAAGGATTTTTGGTCATTTTCTTGCTCTTCCTGTGAGAGTCTATGCTGAATTGTGGCTTGATACCTATGTATTATGATGGTCTCAGAAAAACCAACCAACCAACCAAAAAAAAAAACACCACAAAACAAAAAGATTTAATTGTGTTGTGTTTTGCGGACGTTTTTCATGTTAATTTGAAAGGGCTTCCTTAGATAATCTCTTTATTATATTATGTAATATAGGTCTTGTACCAGAGGAGACAGAGGAAAGTAATGATGGAGAAACTAACAATGAAGACAGCAAATTACAGGATCTGCCACCATGCTGGGGTTTGGACATTGTTTGTGGAAAAGGAACAGACTTCAACTATGGACCTTGGGCTGATAGGCAGAGGTATTACCATGATTTATGTCTTCAATTTTAATCTTTAATATATCTTACTATTGAGCAAACATTCTAGAGTCTCCAGTATGTGATTACTTGCTCTTAAAATTTGTATGGGCTAGACTAAGGTGTCATGTAAGGAAAAAAGAATTCTGTCACAGTTGGTTAGAGTTAGTAAATTCATTGTTGCTTACTGTGTTGTCCTAAAGCTGGGATCTTTCTGTGAGATTTTATTATTAAATTAATAATTTTTGTTCCTATTTTTTTGGAAAAACGTAGTTCTATTGTTTATCAAGTGTTACATACCTAAGGGTTTAATTTTTTATTGCTATTATTTAGACTTGTTAAGTTCTTATTGGCTTATTTCTCTAGAGTTTATGGTTTGAAAGAAAATGGTGAGAAAATCTGTGGAAGTACAAATCTGGCTTTGAAAATAATGAGGTGTAATCATTTATCTCTGCTTCACAGAATCTACCACTCACTTGATGCAGTCTCTGAAGTGTTTATAATCCAGATATTTTAGTGATTAAAAGATTAGGCTAGAGCTCTATTACTGTTCTTCACTAAGCCTTCTGTATTTTGTGCGTGAATATTTCTGTTGGAGACGGTAGGATTGTTTAGAGAGTGAAGGACTGTTAAGTAACAGTGACATAATCACTACTTTCCCTTTTTTTCCCTTGTTGATTACAGATTAATACTTTTCTTGGCCTCTGTTAATTCTCCTGTGAAACTGATAGGACTGTCTCTTAAGAACGTGAGGATGGTAGATTAGTCGTTAGATATGACGGTGTCTTATAGAACTTGAGAGAAAATGCTGATTTCTAGAACAGAATGTGAAGTCAGTGGATCATTTATGACATTTTTAATACTATAAAGAAAGTTAGAACTGTGATGGTATGCTTTTTATAATTTCAAGTGGCTAGCCAGCAGATACTTGGTGCACAGGGTGCTCCAAGGTGCACAGTCTGCACAGGGTTCATAGTCATATAACTGGGAACACTTTCTCATCATGCCATGGGTAGAAGATAGAATTTTGGAATGTACCCGTATGTTTTCCAAGCACTGATCTGTGGAAATTCTTTGGACTTTGTACTCTTCAATTCATATAAGAGCTTCCACATATCCCGATCTTAATTACTCCATGCAATAATGCCTTGGGTTTCCCCAGGTAGGTGTCACTATAGTGATTTATATCACTATGGTGTGCACGTAATTTTTATTTTATTTTTTCTTATTGAAGTTGCGAGTTTGTTTCTTCTTGTTGTTGTTTTTGTTTGTTTGTTTTTCCCTGCTGGTGCTAACTCTCAAGTTGCTTTAGTGCTGAATGCATGGAAACTCTTACTCAGCTTAAGGACTTGCTTCCTCACCCTAGAAAACCAAATAAGCTCTGCTGTCTCTACTCCATCTCTGTGGTTTTCTTTCCATGTAACTAAATGTTCAGATATGAGTATGCAGAAATGTAGGCTTCATTTAATTCCCATTCAAAAGTCCTAAACACTTTTGTACTTTGTTTCTTTCTGGGCATTACAGTGATCAGTTATGCACAAACTGAAGGATAAACAGATTCCTTCTTGTTACCCTTTTCTAGTAGGTTTATAAGTCAAAGATTAGGAGTAAGAAGAATAACATAGTTGGCAATCTGAATTAGATTAAAAAAAAAAAATCTTTTATGGTCTGTCCACTTATGGCTTTTTTCCAATAGACATTTTGTATTAATGGAATTTTTGAAGTTTCGTTTTGGTAGCGATTTAGTCTCATCATCAGGGAGCCTTCTAAACAATCATCTGCTGGTTGTCTGAAGACTCAGCAATTGGAAAGTCATTAAGTGAACCAAATAAATATGTAAATATACATGTTTATGTATATTTGTTCTGTAAATTAAAACAACTGTTTTGTTTTTTTTCCCCCACTAGGGATTGCTTATGGAAGTTTTTCTTCCCACCAGACTATCAAGTTATGAAAATCTCTGAAATTGCTCAGCCTGGGAAACCAAGACAGATTCTTGCATTTGAACTGCGGATGAATATTATTGCAGATGCCACCATTGATTTGCTTTTTACCAAAAATAGGGTAAATAATGAAATCTTGTCTGTAAATAATTTTTTTCTACCGTGATTCCACTGTGCTTTTTTTGGTTTTACATGTTTTCACTTGTCTCAGGTACTTATAAAATCTAGTAGAAATTGTATTCATTTTCTGTGATTATATATATAGGCATATATTAGGATGGAGCTTGCCCTGATGAAGAGAGAATTTCTTCTGATATTGGATGAATATCTGATATCACTGAGAGATGATATCAGGGGAAACAAAAGATGCATATGTGGGGAGGTTATAAATGGGGTCTAGTGTAACTTCATTGAATGTCTGGTTTCATTGTTCAGTGCTACTCCATTAGTAATTTTTTGTCATTCATCAAGTTTTTTTTAACTCAGGTGTGGACTGTGATAGCCAGATGCATAAAGTATACTGGTTGACACTGGGAGTCTAGAAATAATGCTTGTGTTTTTCTTTGTGTTTTTTTTCTTTAATCCATGCAGGAAACGAATGCTGTCCATGTGAATGTTGGTGCCGGATCATATTTGGAAGTAAATATTCCCATGACAGTTGGTGAAAATGGTGAGTTAAGGCTGTGCTTAATTTGTTTTCTTAATTTTTTTCCTTAACAGTTGTCTTAATTCAAATGAGTGTGACTATCTTGCAGTGTTTTCCCTTTGAATGTGAGATAAATAAATATCCTTATGTAATATATATGTATATATGGACATATTTATATGTAAATACATATGTACACTTACACAAGGAAAGAAAAAGAGTTTCCTTGTCCAGATTGTCCTGAGGGAGGTCACGTGGCATTTGCAGAACAACCGGGGGATCAGGCGCAGCCAGCACGGGTTTGTGAAGGGCAGGTCCTGCTTGACCAACCTGATCTCCTTCTATGATTGAGTGACCCATCTGGTGGATGAGGGAAAGGCTGTTGATGTGGTCTACCTAGACTTCAGCAAAGCCTTCAACACGGTCTCCCACAGTATTCTCCTGGGGAAGCTGGACAGGTACACTCTTTGCTGGGTAAGGAGCTGGTTGGAAGGCCGGGCCCAGAGAGTGGTGGTGAATGGAGTTAAATCCAGCTGGTGACCGGTCATGAGTGCTGTTCCCCAGGGGTCGGTGCTGGGGCCTGTCCTTTTCAATATCTTTATTGATGACCTGGATGAGGGCATTGAGAGCACCCTCAGTAAGTTTGCAGA